>NC_138291.1:23122500-23417500 GCF_965601325.2 Salmo salar | reverse complement strand
CCAGTAATGAGTCTGCAAACAGGACTCATGAGGAAGAGAGCTGCTTTGTTCATGACTAATTGCCCTGGACCCTGAGTGACAGAGACAGAAACTAGGGACTGAGACTATCTGGAGTTTTAGCTATAGAGCTCTACTTGGCCAAGGTGAAGGATGACGATAAAACAGGTCTTTCTGAGTCATACGTCTCCTTTTCAGAGCTCTGTGTAGGCATTATGTGCAAGGCAAGGTCTTGCTAATCAGTAATAATTCTACAAGTGTCCAATTAATTTGTCTCCTTTATAGGCATGGATTTAAACACAAGTTTTAGTAAACAAACAATATATCATGTTGGATCACTAAAACGTCGGCCCATAAAATTTATAGAAGCTCAATTTGATGTTATAAATAAACTATTCCCCATACTACTTATTTTTGTTCCGTACAATCGCAAACAAACCAGAAAGAATCATGTCTCTTGGCTTGTGTTGACTTCACAAAAGCACAATGATTGATTATGACAAATTACTGGCTTGTATGAGCAGCCGAGAATCCTCTCCCTGCTGTAGCCCTGGAGCTGGGAAGAGAAATTGTTCCACCCAAGCGCCATAAAAACAGATTGAAACCTCAGCGCTGTGAATTAGCCGCACAGGAAGCCCTAAACCCCCTGTTTTATTCATGAGCATTAAGTCTATCTGAGCTAAGAAACCCCTGCGGTCTCTCCCACCACATCAAGGTTGCTGCGCCGCATCAATTCCACATTCGGAGGAGGTTGTTTTTGACATGCCACAATAATTCCTCACAAAACCCAGACAAAAGAATATCATGATCTTTGTGATATTCATGAAATGTAATCCATAGAATAGCCCTTTGGAGGAAGGATTGTTGACATATGTTTGACATTTGTATCCAAAAGCATAATTGAGAATTAATTTAGGAAAGTTTACATATTTATGACATTTTGTCCTTACCAAGGCCTCCTTTAAGTATCCATAGTGTTCATCTTTAGGTGCTACAAACCAAACATCTCATATGAAGCTTTACCGCTTGCTCTGTAATATTAATATTTTGATTTCCATTTTTTTTTTTTTTACATTAATTCATGAATATTGAAAAATATTAACATGAATATTGAAAATATACCATTTTTTATTTGGCAAATGTTTCTATATATTGTTGAACAAAATATACTCTACGGACAAATCAGAGTGGAATCTCTGCTACTTTTAAGGTTATGATCCAATTTGTAAGCATTACCAACAGATTGAATGTGAAAATGGATTCAAAATGGTCGCCCTTAGCTGGTGATGTGCAGAATGTGAAATGATTCAAGTAAAAGGAGGGCTGTATTGGTTACATTGATTGTCTACCATGCCAATTTCTCTGTATAAAATGGGCGATAACTTTAAAACTAGCGAGATCCCATTCTGAAACTTTGATATAACCATAGAGTATATCATGTTCAACAATATATACACATAAATAAATATACACTACCGTTCAAAAGTATGGGGTCACTTAGAAATGTCCTTGATTTTGAAAGAAAAGCAAAAGAAATGTCCATTAAAATAACATCAAATTGATCAGAAATACAGTGTAGACATTGTTAATGTTGTAAATGACTATTGCAGCTGTAAACAGCTGATTCTTTATGGAATGTCTACATACTGTAGGCGTACAGAGGCCCATTATCAGCAACCATCACTCCTGTGTTCCAATGGTACGTTGTATTAGCTAATCCACGTTTATCATTTCAAAAGGCTAATTGTCCATTAGAAAACCCTTATGCAATTATGTTAGCACAACTAAAATCCATTGTTCTGATTAAAGAAGCAATAAAACTGTCCTTCTTTAGACTAGTTGAGTATCTGGAGCATCAGCATTTGTGAGTTCGATTACAGGCTCAAAATGGCCAGAAACAAAGAACTTTCTTCTGAAACTCGTCAGTGTATTCTTGTTCTGAGAAATGAAGGCTATTCCATGCGAGAAATTGCCAAGAAACTGAAGCTCTGGTGCAATGCTGTGTACTACTCCCTTCACAGAACAGCGCAAACTGACTCTAACCAGAATAGAAAGAGGAGTGGGAGGCCCCGGTGCACACTGAGCATGAGGACAAGTACATTGGAGTGTCTAGTTTGAGAAACAGACGCCTCACTAGTCCTGAACTGGCAGCTTCATTAAATAGTACCCGCAAAACACCAGTCTCAACGTCAACAGTGAAGAGTAGACTCCGGGATGCTGGCCTTCTAGGCAGGGTTGCAAAGAAAAAGCCATATCTCAGACTGGCCAATAAAAAGAAAAGATTAAGATGGGCAAAAGAACACAGACACTGGACAGAGGAACTCTGCCTAGAAGGCCAGCATCCCGGAGTCGCCTTTTCACTGTTGACATTGAGACTGGTGTTTTTGGGGTACTATTTCATGAAGCTGCCAGTTAAGGACTTGTGAGCCATCTGTTTCTCAAACAAAACTACATAAAAAAATGTAAAGGGCAACCGTAGCCTACATATCAATGCATACACACAAACTATCTAGGTCAAATAGGGGAGAGGCGTTGTGCCGTGAGGTGTTGCTTTATCTGTTTATTTAAACCAGGTTTGCTGTTTATTTGAGCAATATGAGATAGAAGGGGGTTCCATGCAATAATGGCTCTATATAATACTGTACGCTTTCTTGAATTTGTTCTGGATTTGGGGACTGTGAAAAGACCCCTGGTGGCATGTCTGGTGGGGGAAGTGTGTGTGTCAGCTGTCTGTAAGTTTACTATGCAAACAATTTGGAATTTTCAACAAATTAATGCTTCTTATAGAAAGAAGTGATGCAGTCAGTCTCTCCTCAACTGCTAGCCAAGAGAGACTGGCATGCATGGTATTTATATCAGCCCTCTGATTACAATGAATAGCAAGAACTGCCACTCTGTTCTAGGCCAGCTGCAGCTTAACTAGATCTTTCCTTGCAGCACTGGACCACACGACTGGACAGTAATCAAGATTAGACAAAACTAGAGCCTGCAGGACTTGCTTTTTGGAGTGTGGTGTCAAAAAATCAGAGCATCTCTTCATTACGGACAGACCTCTCCCCATCTTTACAACCATTGAATCTATATGTTTTTTCCATGACAGTTTACAATTTAAGATAACGCCAAGTAATTTAGTCTCCTCAACTAGTTCAACAGCCACACCACTCATTACGAGATTCAGCTGAGGTCTAGAACTTAGGGAATGATTTGTACCAAATACAATGCTCCAAAACAGACTGCAACTCTTTGTTAAGGGTTTCAGTGACTTCATTAGCTGTGGTTGCTGATGCGTATATGGTTGAATCATCAGCATACATGGACACACATGCTTTGTTTAATGCCAGTGGCAGGTCATTGGTAAAAATACGAAAGAGTAGAGGGCCTAGAGAGCTGCCCTGCGCTGCACCACACTTAACATGTTTGACATTAGAGAAGCTTCCATTAATATCATTAATATCAATAATATCAAAGGCTGCACTGAAATCTAACAGTACAGCTCCCACAATCTTCCTATTATCAATTTCTTTCAACCAATCATCAGTCATTTTTGCCAGTGCAGTACATGTTGAGTGCCTTTCTCTATAAGCATGCTGAAAGTCTGTTGTTAATTTGTTTACAGAGAAATAGCATTGTATTTGGTCAAACACAATGTTTCCCTACATTTTGCTAAGAGCTGGCAGCAAGCTGATTGGTCTGCTGTTAGAACCAGTAAAGGCTGCTTTACCACTCTTGGGTAGTGGAATGACTTTGGCTTCCCTCCAGTCCTGAGGACAAACACCTTCCTCTAGACTCAGATTAAATATATGACAGATAGGAGTGGCCATAGAGTCAGCTAGCATCATCAGTAGCTTTCCATCTAAGTTGTCAATGCCAGGAGGTTTATCATTATCGATCGATAACAATAATTGTTCCACACTAACTGTACAGAATGCAAAGCATTTCTTTCATTATTTGTTTTTTTATGCATGAATACAATGGCTCACTGTTCGTTGTTGGCATTTCCTGCCTAAGTTTGCCCACTTTGCCAATGAAGTAATCATTAAAGTAATTGGCATCATTAAATGGTTTTGTGATGAACAAGCCATGTGATTTGATAAAGGATGGAGTTGATTTTGTCTTTCTGCACATAATTTCATTTAAAGTACTCAAGTTTTTTTTCCATCATTCTTTATATCATTGATTTTGGCTTCATAATACAGTTTCTTCTTCTTTTTGTTGAGGTTAGTCACATCATTTCTCAATTTTCAGCAAGTCAGATATGCAGCCAGACTTATTAGCCACTCCTTTTGCTCTGTCTCTTTCAACCATACATTATTTAAATTCCTCATCAATCCATTGAGCCTTAACAGTTCAAACAGTCAATTTCTTAACAGGTGCAGGTTTATCAATAATTGGAAGAAGCAATTTTGGAAATTCATCAAGTGAACGTCTGGATGCTCCTCATAAAATCACATCAGACCAACAAATATTTTTAACATCATCCACATAAGAGTCACAGCAAAATCTTTTGTATGATCTCTTATACACTATTTTAGGCCCAGCTGTTGGAACTTTGGCTTTCCTGGATATAGCCATTATATTGTGATCACTGCATCCAATGGGTACGGATACAGCTTTAGAACAAAGTTTTACAGTATTAGTAAAAATGTGAGCGATACATGTGGATGATCTTGTTCCTGTTGTGTTTGTAAACACCCTGGTAGGTTGATTAATAACCTGAACCAGATTACAGGCATAGGGTACAGTAAGAAGCTTCCTCTTGAGCGACAGCTTGATGAAAACCAGTCAGTATTCAGGTCCCCAAGAAAGTTGACCTCTCTGTTTACATCACATACACTATCAAGCATATCACACATATGATTTAGATACTGACTGTTCACACTTGGTGGCCTATAGAAACACCCCAAAAGAAAAGGCTTTAGATGTGCCAAGTGAACCTGCAACCACAACACTTCAATAACACTTGACACAAGATATTCTCTAAGCATTACAGGGATATATCTCTGAATATCTACAGCAACACCTCCCCCATAAGCATTTCTGTATTTTCTATAGATGTTATATGTAACGACTGTCGTAGAGAGGGGACCAAGATGCAGCGTGGCACGTGCTCATGATTTTATTCCACTATAAAACACTTGAACAAAAATAACCAAACGAAAACAAGCCACCAGTTCTGTCAGGTACAGAAAACTAAACAGAAAACAACTACCCACAAACACAGGTGGAAAAAGGCTGCCTAAGTATGATTCCTAATCAGAGACAACGATAGACAGCTGCCTATGATTAGGAACCATACTCCGCCCAAAACAAAGAAATACAAAACATAGAATGCCCACCCCACACCCTGACCTAACAAAATAGAGAAATAAACCGTCTCTCTCAGGTCAGGGCGTGACATTATATCCTTGTATTGCTACTGCTGTATCATCAAATGAATTATCGAAGTGAGTCTCAGAAATAATATATTAATGTTATCTGACGTTAACATGTTATTGATTTCATGAACCTTATTTCTAAGGCTACATATATTAATATGGGATATTTTCAGGCCATTTCTGGGGGGCTTATCAGAAATAATCAAACAAAGCAAAAATATACATTCAGCAGTCCATTAATCAATTGGTGTGTGTGTGTGTGTGTGTGTGTGAGGTGGGGTTGAAGCTACAAACCCATTGGCTTGGCTCGCTCATCCCCTCCAGGCTTCTGGGAGGAAGAGTGGACAATGAGCCTGTCATAGCGGATGTAAGCAATGTCCCCACGCACTCTGGCAGCTTTCATGGCTGGGATCAGTTCTTTCCTTTTCTCACGCACAGCTTCAGGATGGTCCTCGTTGAGGAAGATATACGTTCCTCTCAAGTTCTTGGCTCTTTCCAGAACAGCTGCCTTGTCCTTGAACCTCAGGAACTTGACCACTCTCAGCCTGGGCCTGTCACTTACGCTGGTGGTGGGTTTTCCAGTCCTGTGGGCGCCCTCCACCTCAATATTCCTGTGGTCCATCTTCAATTTCAAGATAATTTCCCTCACTTTGTCCTCAGACTCCGTCCAGGTCTCATGTGGAGATTCTGCAATTCCATCCACAACCATGTTGTTCCTCCGTGATTGTCCCTAGAGTCTGATTTATCCGTCATTGTTTTCATGGATTCACATACAGAACTGATGTCCTCTCTCAATGACTTACAGATTGCTGTCATCTTGCCATTCTCCTGTTTCAACTCATCGAGCTGACCCTGGGAGAACTGCAAACTGTTCTTCCGGTCCTGGACTTCTCTGGTCAGATCGTCAATTCTTTTATCAGTTGAATCCACCAGTATTTGGACAAAACACGTGAAGGACAAAAGCTATTTTCTTGTTGTTGTAGCAACTGCTTGTAGAACTCTTTTTGTTTGTTTAAAAGATCCTTCACGTGTGATAGAGAGACACCACTGTCCTCAACGGTACTCCCGTCGGCTCGGGTCTTTGTCATGGTAGCTAGCAAAGTAGGTTACGCTGTTACTCCTCACAGTTCCAGACAGGGCAGGTCACAGGGCAGATTGAAAATAACAAACAGCAGGGATATAGACAGCTACAAACCCGGGACAATCCGCGGTCCCAGCCACAATGGCTAAGCCCGTCACGGGCTGCTTTCAAGCCATCAAGAAAACCCCGCTAGCTTGATAAAGTTAGCTAGCTAATAAGAACCTTCCAATACAGAAAAACCGAGCTCTTCCTTGTTCTGCGGGTTTCGTGAGCAATCACTCATTAACACTAAAATAAAAACCAACTAGGATTAATCGACCAAGCCATTTGTGGATGTATCAACAAGTTGTGTATGATACTGTAAGACACCAAGGGAGTGACCATGGCGGCCATGTTGCGACTAGTCATAATGAGAGAAGCATCATTCAGCTCATGGAATGCTTCTCAAAATGTCATCCAAGCTACATTTTGGGGGTTTGGGGGCTTTGTGAGGGGGAGAAAGGAGGGTTGGAGAACAGGAGAGAGAAAGTTTGCACATCTGCTGAAGAAATGCATTGTTGTTGATAATCCTTTGGAAATTGAAAGAGAGATGCAGCGTCTCCTAAGAGGGGACGATGCAGTGGACACACAGCTTACCGCCAGGCTCCAGCGTCTGAACCACAGAGAAGTTTGGAGATCGCCACAGGGAGTTCTGAAGATTGAGGCCGAGTGGAAACAAGTTGAATAGGCCACATCTCCAGAAATTGCTGTGTAATATGCAGCAGAAAAATGTACTTTAAAAAGTCGCCTTCTCATAGCCGCTGCAGCATATGGCAGTTCTGCTTAAATAAACAGAGGCAGTCAGTTGGCGCTTCTGCTCCAGTAATTATAGCTATACTATGATAATTGCAACAATTAAAAATGTTTATTATGATCCTGAAATCTGTGCAATGTTACATAACAGGTGTAAACAATAAGTGTGGTATCACACTGGCAGGCATCAACACACACACACACACACACACACACACACACACACACACCACACACACACACACACACACACACACACACACACACACACACACACATTCACAGACACACAAACAGATGAAGATGCTTAAACAGGCCTCACACTTAATAAGCTGAGAAACAAACACAAATGAGTCTCTTTGCCAATGAGAGGAGAAATAATTGGTCTACTTCTCATTATACTAATAAACAAGCAATAATGACAAAGTTGCCATGCCGATAAGAATTACTCAGTAGGAGGCCATTTCACACTTATTTTTTCATTTCCCTTCAATGCAATTAGATGTATCTCACAATGTCAAATAACAGCAACATACAGAAGTGTGACGCATCTGCATTTATTTGGGTTATTTGGGCGAGGACATTCCCTAATTGCCCTCTCTGAATTTAGCAACTCGGGCTGCCGTCATTATGGCTGCATTGAAGTCCCAATGAGTGGAATTGTTATCTAAAAGATGGCCCCTTTTTTTCCCTGCTGTGAAACCACATTAGATCCACACAGCTTATTTCCATTCCCCCTGTCGTCTCACTAGAAATGACGCGTAGTGCTTGAAACTGTTTATTTCCAAATTCAGACCTCCTCCGCGGCAGCCATTGGCTTCAATTACCAGTTTTCCTGAGCAGAGCCATCAGGCAGTCTGACACAGAGGTCCAACCTAATTCTCACCTTCTCCAAAGTCAAGAGCATAATGTGCAGATAAAAAAGGTGGAAAATAGCCTGCCGCTCATTAGCATGCAGGGACTGCCTGTTCATTTGCTTGCTGCGAATGAAAGTTCTGACACTCAGCGCCTTCGGCAATATGAGAATAGTCCTCTTCAGACTGCACTGTGTCCTTACTGCAGTGGAAAGGTCATCCCCAAAGGCACACAGCAACCTGCCTTGCTGCCTCCACTGACCTGGCTAGGAGGGGGTGACAGGGTTATTGATTCTGGGAACACATCGTTACCTGAATCAACATATTATTGCCATGTTTCACGCACAGAATTGTTTACAAGTGTCTTTACCACGGGCAAAAGCTTGTGCCGCCAGGGTGCGACCACACTCATTAGTCCATGAGCCAGCGATTATGTGTCATCTGATACGCTGCTATCTGGCTTGACTGTCTGACCAGGGACACTGACCTGCATTGGCCCAGGCCCATTACCGCCCCCCTCTCTCTCTTTCCTCCCCTCTACCCTTTACTCCCTCTCTCTCTCTGCTCCCTATGAATGTATCCATTAGCCTGCCGATGTCTAAATTGTTTTCACCTGCACGGTGGGCAGATGGGGACCAGAGCCTCCGTCGTGATTTCCTATGCATGAGCTTTCTAATCAGTTGGAGAGTAATATGATTCCCCAGCTCCTCGCAGGGAGAATACAAGCCTCACACACAATTTCACACACACTCGCACACACACGCACACACACACACACACACACACACACACACACACACACACACACACACACACCACTCATTCATGCGCATGGGTGCACGCACGCCACACACTCACACACAGACAATCACACACACTAACACTTTCACACACTCACAATCTGCAATCAATATGCATGCTGTGTTGTAGGGATATTGGTGCAGTCGTAGCAGTGATATGGTTCATTATATGAGCTTGCCTTACATCACTGTGATGGCTTAATACAGAGCAGATCAGAGCAGGGGCTCAGGGCTGATCCTTGCCTCCACTATTCCCAATTTCATTCTAAATTGAAGGATAATTTGACCTCTAAACCCACATTAATACTAAACCCACATAAACACAACCGAGTGTGACCCTGTAGAGTGAGGATGCGAGCGATGGTTCCTTCTCCCTCACACAACAAATAAACACTCTAATGCCCTGATGTGGATGTGACATGTGCCCTGGCCTCTTTGCTAGAAGAGGAGGTCAAATGGCCAATGAATCCAGGGATGGATTGTCTCTTTCAATGTGGGTAGAGGTTTCCATATAATGAGCAGTCCATGTCAATGGATTTGATGCTTTATATCAGTATTGACCTAATTATCGCCGTGGTTATATCACCATCATTGTATTACTAATATCAAGTTTCAAGTTTTAATGTCACATGCACAAGTATAGTGAAATGCCTTTCTTGCGAGCTCTAAACCCAACAACGCAGTAATCAACAATGTAATACTAAAAATAGCATATGGTAGAACAAAAACACGAGAAA
Source organism: Salmo salar (assembly GCF_965601325.2). Classification (NCBI taxonomy): domain Eukaryota; kingdom Metazoa; phylum Chordata; class Actinopteri; order Salmoniformes; family Salmonidae; genus Salmo; species Salmo salar. Next base: position 23,407,864 of record NC_138291.1, on the reverse strand, counting down.
TATAAATAAATAAAAATATTGTTATTTGCTGTTGTCATACTACAACTAAATATTAGTAGCAGTAGCAGTGGCAGTATTAGCAATGCTACTACCAAGGAATACCAGAACATTCCTCATTAATCCATCTGAAGTCCAGAGAGAGAGTAAGGAAGCTGCAGTGAGCCCAGCACCAGCTTAGCATCTGTAATGGGCTCACTCCAGAGCTCTGGCCCATCACATGACAGATGGTTTACCTGTCCATTACAGACAGAGAGCTGGTAAACATAGAGGTGCATTTCCACATGCTACAGCTTTAATGAGTTGACATAGACCTATGCGAGAGCCCAGAAAGGCCCTGGATACCACCCTCGGCCCTGACACCATGGATCTCATCAGCCAGCCAGTCAGCCACATACACACTGGCCTCATCCATTGCCCTCCACACTGACACTGATACTGCTGTCAGCGGTCTGTCACTCAAACACCAGACTTAGTGCCTCATGTCTGAGTGCATGACAATACTCTGCTTCCCCTCTCTCTCTCTCTCTCTCTCTCTCTCTCTCTCTCTCTCTCTCTCTCTCTCTCTAACTCTCAGAGCCTGTGCCAAGGCACCAGAGGACAGAAAGGGAATGGAGAATGAATCCACTCATCAACCTGTGACATCACAAGATCTACACGACCGGAGCAACAAACAAACAAGTGTGTACTGTCCTTCTCCACGAGGCCTTGTTTCAACTATACTGTATCCATTGTCCTCTCAGACAGCACTCGAGACTTTGTTGATGCTTATTCAGATCACCAACAAATGCAACATCATGGTCAATGTAATGCCACAAGTTGTACATTTATTTAATTTTTGTCATTTAGCAGATGCTCTTATCCAGAGCAACTTACAGGAGCAATTAGGGTTGCATTGCTCAAGGGCACAGACATACAGTGCATTTGGAAAGTATTCAGACCCCTTGACTTTTTCCACATTTTGTTACATTACAGCCTTATTCTAAAATGGATTAAATGGGTTTTTCCCCCTCATCAATCTACACACAATACCCCATAATGACAAAGCAAAAACAGTTTTTTATAAAGTTTTGCAAATTTATAAAAAAATATTAAACTGAAATATCACATTTACATAAGTATTCAGGCCCTTTACTCAGTACTTTGTTGAAGCACCTTTGGCAGCAATTTACAACCTCAAGTCTTCTTTGGTATGACACTACAAGCTTGGCACACCTGTATTTGGAGAGTTTCTCCCATTCCTCTCTGCAGATCCTCTCAAGCTCTGTCAGGTTGGATGGGGAGCGTTGCTGCAGAGCTGTTTTTAGGTCTCTCCGGAGATGTTCGATCGGGTTCAAGTCCGGCCTCTGGCTGGGCCACTCAAGGACATTCAGAGACTTGTCCCGAAGCCACTTCTGAGTTGTCTTGTCTGTGTTCTTAGGGTCGTTGTCCTGTTGGAAGGTGAACCTTCACCCCTGTCTGAGGTCCTGAGCACTCTGGAGAAGGTTTTCATCAAGGATCTCTCTGTACTTTGCTCCATTTATCTTTGCCTTGATCCTGACTAGTCTCCCAGTCCCTGCCACTGAAAACCTTCCCCACAGAATGATGCTGCCATCACCATGCTTCACCGTAGGTTTCCTCCAGACGTGACGCTTGGTTTTCAGGCCAAGGATTTCAATCTTGGTTTCATCAGACCAGAGAATGTTGTTGCTTATGGTCTGAGAATCTTTAGGTGCCTTTTGGCAAACACCAAGCAGGCTGTCATGTGCCTTTTACTGAGGAGTGACTTCTGTCTGGCCACTCTACCATAAAGGCCTGATTGTTGGAGTGCTGCAGAGATAGTTGTCCTTCTTGAAGGTTCTCCCATCTACACAGAGGAACTCTAGAGCTCTGTTAGAGTGACCATCGGGTTCTTGGTTACCTCCCTGACCAAGGCCCTTCTCCCCCGATTGCTCAGTTTGGCCGGGCGGCCAGCTCTAGGAAGTCTTGGTGGTTCCAAACTTCTTACATTTAAGAATGATGGAGGCCACTATGTTCTTGGGGACCTTCAATGCTGCAGAAATGTTTTGGTACCCTTCCCCAGATCTGTGCATCAACAAAATCCTGTCTCAGAGCTATACGGACAATTCCTTCGACCTCATGGCTTGGTTTTTGCTCTGACATGCACTGTCAACTGTGGGACCTTATATAGACAGGTGTGTGCCTTTCCAAATCATATCCAGTCAATTGAATTTACCACAGGAGGACTGCAATCAAGTTGTAGAAACATCTCAAGGATGATCAATGGAAACAGGATGCATCTGAGCTCAATTTCGAGTCTCATAGCAAAGGGTCTGAATACTTATGTGAATAAGGTATCTCTGCTTTAACATTTTTATATATTTGCAAAATGTCCCAAAAATGGTTTCGCTTTGTCATTATGGGGTATTGTGTGTAGATTGCTGATAATTAAAAAAAAAAAATTTAGAAGAAGGCTGTAACGTAACAAAATGTGGAAAGAATCAAGGGGTCTGAATACTTTCCGAAGGCACTATGTATTTCACAAAGTCGGCTCAGAAATTCAAACCAGCAACCTTTCGGTTACTGGCCCAACACTCTTAACCGTTAGGCTACCTGTCATCCATAGAACACTGAGATGTTTTGTGTTTTGTAGTAGTCTGTAAATGGTCTACCTTGAATCATTTTGTATTCTATTGCATTAATAATGGACACCTTTCACCCTCTTTTCAAAGGTAGGTTACATCCCGGTGACATCTCTTGCTTTTAACAGGGTACTTTCAATTCAGATCAGTTTGGCACAATTAAACTGCTTTACATTAACTCGAGCATGTGACCGACCATGAAGCATGAATTATGCTTCATAATTAGCCTGATGAGATGGCCATTCTACAGCATGCTTTGTTTTCAGATTAGCTTCAAACCACACCAATTCAAAGTGTGTGTGTGTGTGTGTGTGTGTGTGTGAGAACTACTTCTTACTGCAGATGTCTTCTGGAGTAGTAGGACAATTATAGTCACTGGCAGCGATGACACAGTATCTTGACATTAGACGCTCTGTCTCCAATTCCCTCTTAATTGTCACCCGTGAAGAAAAGCTTTCAGAGAAACTGTATCATCATCCCCACTCCATTTTACTTTGTTAACTTTGCTTGCCATAAAATTTAAAAGGGGGGCTTTTTTTGCACCTTTCTATCCACTTGACAGCACTTAACTAATTGACAGCCTCACACACAAACACTAACAAACACACACAAACGTATACCGCACACTCACATCCAGACACACATAGAAATGTTTATGTATTTCTTTGGATCCACAATGAAATGTTGTAACATACAATTAATTAACAAACAAACTGAATTTGACACCTATGTGATTATTGGCAATAATAAACAAACATATTTGTTGAAGGTGGACAGTTTCTCACAGACATAACTCCTATCATTATCTAGCAACATTTAAGCTTTTTAATATGACTGTGTGAAAATCAAACCAGAGCTATGTCAACTTCAAGTGCAATTGTTGAAACAATGATAAAAGCTTGTGTCAAATCGCATTTGCTGATGGCATAAGCCAATTATAGAAACAAGTGACCATTGAATTAGTCCATACCTAAAACTTGAAAACTTTTATATTCTGATGTAGAATACACTCTGTATGGGGAATCACCTTATTTGCACTTTCAATGGGACTCCCGCCAAACAATGGCCTACCCTTAGACACAGTAGAAATATTAGGTTTATTCCTATTGTCACAGGCGTCGAAATGAGTAGACCAAGGCGCAGCGTGTATAGTGCTCATATTTAAACTTTTAATGAAGACACTCGAACCAAAACAATAAAACAACTGACAACAGTTCCGTAAAGTACACTGACTAAATGGAAAACAACTACCCACAAAAAACAAAGGAAAAACAGGCTGCCTAAGTATGGCCTCCAATCAGAGACAACGATAGACACCTGCCTCTGATTGGAAACCATACCCGGCCAAAACATAGAAAATTAAACATAGAAATAGAAATCTAGAAAAAGCCCACAAATAAACAGAAAACCCAAAACAACCACCTGTCACGCCCTGACCACTCTACTATGGAAAATGACCTCTTACAAGGGTCAGGACGTGACTGTACCCCCCCCCCCCCCCCCCCCCAAAGGTGCAGACCCCGACTGCACCCAGACAAAAACCAACAAAAACAACCCCAAACCCAAAGGGAGGGAAGGGTGACAAACATCTATGGTGGCTCATGTGCTACACCCAGACCCTCCTCTCCCTCCGATCCTCCAGCAACAGAGGTGGCTCCGGCTCAGATCCCTCCGCTTCTGTAACCCTGGCCTGTGGATCATTATCGGAGGAATCGGACTGTAGATCATTACCGGAAGCTCTGTGCTGTAGACCACCGCTGGAGGTTCTGACCTACAGGCCGCCGCTGGAGGCTCCGGACCGCCGCTGGAGGCTCTGGACCGCCGCTGTAGGCTCCGGAGCGTCGCTGGAGGCTCCGGAGCGTCGCTGGAGGCTCCGGACTGGAGAGCGTCGCTGGAGGCTCCAAACTGGAGAGCATCGCTGGAGACTCCGGACTGGAGAGCGTCGCTGGAGGCTCCGGACTGGAGAGCGTCGCTGGAGGCTCCGGACTGGAGTGCGTCGCTGCAGGCTCCGTGCCATGGATCTTCACTACTGGTTCTGCGCCATGGATCATCACTGGAGGCTCTGGGCCATGGATCATCACTGGAGGCTCCGGGCCATGGATTATCACTAGAGGCTTTGTGCCATGGATCATCACTGGAGGCTTCGGACCATTGATCATCACTGGAGGCTTCCTACGTGGAGCTGGAACCGGTCTCATCGGACTGGGGAGACGCACAGGAGACTGGGTGCGCAGAGCAGGGACAGGGTACACTGGGCCGTGGAGGCGCACCGGAGGTCTGGAGCTCAGGGCTGGCACACCCCGTCCTGTCTGGATGGTCACTGTAGCCCAGCAAGGGCGGGACGCTGGTACAGAACGAACTGTGCTGCGCTGGTGAACAGGGGGTACCGTGCGTAGAGCAGGCGCAGGATAACCTGGGACGTAGAGACGCGCTGGAGACCAGATACGCTGAGCCGGCGCACTTCTTCCTGGCTGACAGCCAACTCTAGCACGGCAACAGTGAGGAGCTTGTACCGAGCGCACTGGGCTGTGAGTGTGCATGGGCGACACAGTGCGCATCACCGCATACCACGGTGCTTGTTCAGTCACTCGCTCCCCACGGTAAGCACGGCGAGTTGGCTCAGGTCTTAAAACCGCCTTAGCCAATCTACCCATGTGCCCCCCCAAAATAATTTGGGGCGCTGCCTCTCGGGCCTCCGTTGTTGCCTTGCCTGTTGATCTCGTCGCTGTACCTCCCTCGCTGCTTCCACCTGTTCCCATGGGAGGCGATCCCTTCTGGCCTGGATCTCCTCCCACGTCCAGGATCCTTTGCCATCCAGAATGTTTTCACTATATATTTTACCTCTTGGGGATGTCATTCGAAAACATAATGTTAAATTTCACTGCTATGCGGATGACACACAGCTGTATATTTCAATGAAACATGGTGAAGCCCCAAAATTGCCCTTGCTAGAAGCCTGTGTTTCAGACATAAGGAAGTGGATAGCTGCAAACGTTCTACTTTTAAACTCAGACAAAACAGAGATGCTTGTTCTAGGTCCCAAGAAACAAAGAGATCTTCTGTTGAATCTGACAATTAATCTTGATGGTTGTACAGTCGTCTCAAATAAAACTGTGAAGGACCTCGGCGTTACTCTGGACCCTGATCTCTCTTTTGAAGAACATATCAAGACTGTTTCAAGGGCAGCTTTTTTCCATCTACGTAACATTGCAAAAATCTGAAACTTTCTGTCCACAAATGATGCAGAAAAATGAATCCATGCTTTTGTTACTTCTAGGTTGGACTACTGCAATGCTCTACTTTCTGGCTACCCGGATGAAGCACTAAATAAACTTCAGTTAGTGCTAAATACGGCTGCTAGAATCCTGACTAGAACCAAAAAATGTGATCATATTACTCCAGTGCTAGCCTCCCTACACTGATTCCTGTTAAGGCAAGGGCTGATTTCAAGGTTTTACTGCTAACCTACAAAGCATTACATGGGCTTGCTCCTACCTATCTTTCCAATTTGGTCCTGCCGTACATACCTACTCGTACGCTACGGTCACAAGACGCAGGCCTCCTAATTGTCCCTAGAATTTCTAAGCAAACAGCTGGAGGCAGGGCTTTCTCCTATAGAGCTCCATTTTTATGGAATGGTCTGCCTACCGATGTGAGAGATGCAGACTCGGTCTCAACCTTTAAGTCTTTACTGAAGACTCATCTCTTCAGTGGGTCCTATGATTGAGTGTAGTCTGGCCCAGGAGTGTGAAGGTGAACGGAAAGGCTCTGGAGCAACGAACCGCCCTTGCTGTCTCTGCCTGGCCGGTTCCCCTCTCTCCACTGGGATTCTCTGCCTCTAACCCTATTACAGGGGCTGAGTCACTGGCTTATTGGTGTTCTTCCATGCCGTCCCTAGGAGGGGTGCGTCACTTGAGTGGGTTGAGTCACTGACGTGGTCTTCCTGTTTGGGTTGGCGCCCCCCCTTGGGTTGTGCCGTGGCGGAGATCTTTGAGGGCTATACTCGGCCTTGTCTCAGGATGGTAAGTTGGTGGTTGAAGATATCCCTCTAGTGGTGTGGGGGCTGTGATTTGGCAAAGTGGGTGGGGTTATATCCTGCCTGTTTGGCCCTGTCCGGGGGTATCGTCGGATGGGGCCACAGTGTCTCCTGACCCCTCCAGCCTCCAGTATTTATGCTGCAGTAGTTTATGTGTCGGGGGGCTAGGGTCAGTCTGCTTTATATCTGGAGTATTTCTCCTGTCTTATCCGGTGTCCTGTGTGAATTTAAATATGCTCTCTCTAGTTCTCTCTTTCTTTCTTTCTTTCTTTCTTTCTTTTTTTCTTTCTTTCTTTCTTTCTTTCTTTCTTTCTTTCTTTCTTTCTTTCTTTCTTTCTTTCTTTCTTTCTTTCTTTCTTTCTTTCTTTCTTTCTTTCTTTCTCTCTCTCTCTCGGAGGACCTGAGCCCTAGGACCATGCCTCAGGACTACCTGACATGATGACTCCTTGCTGTCCCCAGTCCACCTGGCCGTGCTGCTGCTCCAGTTTCAACTGTTCTGCCTGCGGCTATGGAACCCTGACCTGTTCATCGGACGTGCTACCTGTCCCAGACCTGCTGTTTTCAACTCTCTAGAGACAGCAGGAGCGGTAGAGATACTCTCAATGATCGGCTATGAAATGCCAACTGACATTTACTCTTGAGGTGCTGACTTGTTGCACCCTCGACAACTGTGATTATTAATATTTGACTATGCTGGTCATTTATGAACATTTGAACATCTTGGCCATGTTCTGTTATAATCTCCACCCGGCACAGCCAGAAGAGGACTGGCCACCCCTCATAGCCTGGTTCCTCTCTAGGTTTCTTCCTAGGTTTTGGCCTTTCTAGGGAGTTTTTCCTAGCCACCGTGCTTCTACACCTGCATTGCTTGCTGTTTTAGGCTGGGTTTCTGTACAGCACTTTGAGATATCAGCTGATGTAAGAAGGGCTATATAAATACATTTGATTTGATGTTCTCCCATGTCCAGTCCATCGGCCCACGCTGCTTGGTCCTTTGGTGGTGGGTAGTTCTGTCACATGCGTCGAAATGAGTAGACCAAGGCGCAGCGTGTATAGTGCTCATATTTAAACTTTGAATGAAGACACTCGAAACAAAACAATAAATCGACTGACAACAGTTCCGTAAGGTACACTGACAAAACGGAAAACAACTACCCACAAAAAACAAAGGAAAAACAGGCTGCCTAAGTATGGCCTCCAATCAGAGACAATGATAGACACCTGCCTCTGATTGGAAACCATACCCGGCCAAAACATTGAAAACTAAACATAGAAATAGAAATCTAGAAAAAGCCCGCATATAAACAGAAAACCCATAACCACCCAAAACAACCACCTGTCACGCCCTGACCACTCTACTATGGAAAATGACCTCTTGCAAGGGTCAGGACTTGACACCTATTGAGTACTAAATGCTATTCCTTCCCTTACTATTATTACCGTTAGAATATTTATTGTTCATCTCAATGTCTTAGTATGTATTCAATGTTTTGAATGAATATTAAATGCAGTTTTAGATCCTTTCTAGGTTTGCCATAATAGCCAACCTTTAAAACAGCCCTGAGCCTCCAGCGATGCTCCTCAGCCCTGAGCCTCCAGCGACGCTCCTCAGCCCTGAGCCTCCAGCGGTGGTCTGCAACCCAGAGCCTCCAGCGGCGGCCTTTAGCCCAGAGTCTTCAGCGGCGGCCTTTAGCCCAGAGTCTTCAGCGGCGGCCTTTAGCCCAGAGTCTTCAGCGGCGGCCTTTAGCCCAGAGTCTTCAGCGGCGGTTGGCGGTCTGAAGCTTCCGGCGATGATCCATGGTCTGGTTCCTCCGGACATACAGAAGCGGGGGGATCAGCTGGCGGTGGGGGTACTACGCCTGGAACCAGAGCCGCCGCCATAGACATTAGTCTCCCACCCTACCCTCCCTTTGTGTTTTTTTGTGGTTGCTTTCTTGGGTTTTTGTTTGCATTCGGAGTCTGCACCTTTTGGGGGGGGGGGGGGGGGGGGGGGGGGTATTGTCACGTCCTGACCCTAGTAAAATGACATTTTCTATAGTAGTGTAGGGCAGGGCGTGACAGGGGGTGTTTCTGGTTTATCTATGTTTTCTATTTCTATGTTTAGGTTCTAGTTTGTCTATTTCTATGTTGGGATTGTTTGGTGTTGATCTCTAATTGGAGGCAGCTGATCCTCATTGCCTCTGATTAGAGATCATATTTAAGTAGGTGTTTTTCTCATTGTGGTTTGTGGGTTATTGTCTTTTGAGTAGTGTGTTGTCCTCTCTGCGTCACGGTTTGTTGTTTTGTATTTTCAAGTATTTCAGTGTATTGCATTCAGTTTCACTTTTAATAAATATGTGGAACTACGAAAACGCTGCATCTTGGTCCGCTCCTTCGAACAGCCGTGACAATTTCCTTGAACTCACACCTTTAGATGGACTGGGGGGCTGAATTAACCGCAAACACTGCTTCCATATCCTAGCCATGAATACCTAGGATATGTAAGAATAGCTACAAAATACAGATGAACCCAACTTGTGCATTACAGAAAGCCCAGCCTTAGCCAACTGTTCCAAGTTTGACATGAGAAAAAAGCTGGGTGTTCATAGAAAATTATTTGGGGAGAATTTCTATAAGCTGTTTATCAAATTATTAACCACCCAGGTGTTTCTTACTGGTTAGCAGCTGAACTCTGGCTCTGCCAAGCAGGGAAACAAAGGTCTGAAGGAATTATTTGAGATATGCACAGAATATCAATTTAATTTACTGCCGTTAATTCTCATGCAAATTATGACCTCTGTGAAGGCATATCAATTACCCTACACTCTGTATCTATTCTACAAGAAGATGGGCAGGAAGAAAGAGGCCAATAATGAATAATTGCATATATTATAATTAAAATAAAGCCCCATTTTCCCATTAAGCGTCAGCTGATAAAAGATAACATGCTGGCTTTTCCCCAATATGTATATGACTACTACTGTTAGTAGATAGGCCTATTGTGCTGTTTATATTCCACATATATTCCACATTATTTTCAATAATTTCTCTCAGTAAAACTGAAATATGATGGGAATGAATGTTTTGAAGTATGGTGTGGGTCTGTGATCTTATGGAATATGTAGCCTTATTTATCTCTTGAGACTGCCATGTCACTCAAGATTCAAGAGTCATATTAGAGATTTAACTTAGGTGAAGCACAGACTGGATACTGTCTGTGCGTCACTAGATAGTATAAGTCAAGATAAAAACATTAGGATGTATTTTTGTTTACATGGATAACCCTTAGGCAGGTTGTTGTTGGCATTGCACAAGTACATGCTGACTGATTATAATTGTCAAAATAGTCTCTACATAGGGCTTCTTTCTATTGCAGATTGTGTTTCAAGGTTGCTCATATACAGATGTGAAGTTATAGCTGACTGTACATGATATCAACAGAAACCTCCCTTACACTGTTGTAATATTACAATCTATTCGGAGGATTGATCACTTTCACCAACCTCTGCTGGGCCCCAGCAGAAGAGCTGGGCTCCCGATTGGCGCAGTGGTCTAAGGCACTGCATCTCAGTGTTAGAGGCATCACTACAGACCCTGGTTCGATTCCAGGCTGTATCACAACTGGCTGTGATTGGGACTCCCATAGGGCAGCGCACAATTGGACCAGTGTTGTTAGGGTTTCGCCGAGGTAGGCCGTCATTGTAAATAAGAATGTGTTCTTAACTGACTTGCCTAGTTAAATAAAGGTTAAACAAAATAAAAAAAAGAGTGATGTTGCGAGTCTTACTTTCTTTATCACCTCCAAAGTACTGGCTTTCAGCTCTGTGCAGCACAAACAAGGAGCCCGCAACAATGCAATTATACATGCAGAGGCAAACAAGGGGATTTATTCCACAACAAATAGCCTCACAGAGAAATGCTGAATAGGGGCGATTAGCATGTGAAAAGGACAGCAAAACTCCCCAGTTCAACAGCTAAAGAGCAAAGTGATGGGTCTGGAATGGGGAAAATTGCTTGATTAGGCTGGGTCTGCATTTGGAGGGGCTGGCAGTTACTACTACTGTGGGAGACGTGTCAGTAGCGAGACACAAAACTGGTGTGCCGCTATTGTAGCATCAGTCAGAACATGACATGACATTAGAGAGCTGTCAACAATGAACTTCTGAAATGCAAAGCAAGATCAGTGGTGATACTGTGGGTAGTGGAGAAAAAGGCAGCCTGCTGCATCAGGACCATCAACAGAGGACAGGGACAGCTTATCTGTTCACTCATGTATTAGTTCCGTATGGCTTCAGCCTCAGACCTTCAGCAAAAACATACAGAAGGCTGTTGTCAAGTTTGGAGGCATGTTCTGTAGGCCTGAAGGGGTTGCGGCCTAAGAAACATGGCCTAGTTATTCTAGTTTCTGAGTCTCAACCTGATATTGATTGGGATCAGAGATGAGATGTAGGCCTATGGGGCTTACCCCGCTTGTTGAATCAGCCACATCCTCTGCCCACTTTAACTCTCTGTAGGTCTGCAATGACATCAAGCCAGGTCAACACAAATAGGCTATACATCCCTTTGTAGAAAATGGCAGACCTGGGCTCAAAATCAATGTGTATTTTTATTTAACTAGGCAAGTCAGTTAAGAACAAATTCTTACTTACAATGATGGCCTAGGAACAGTGGGTTAACTGCCTTTTTCAGGGGCAGAACAACTGATTTTTACCTTGGGGATTTGATCTAGCAACCTTTGGTTACTCGCCCAACACTCTAACCACTAGCCTACCTGCCACCCCAAGTACTGAGTATTTGTTATTTAAATATTTATCTTATCTTATTAGCTCTGTGTATTATAATTTTTTTTTCAAATAATGTGGCCTGAATCAACTACTTCTATTGGAAGTATTTGAAAATTTGTTATAATAATTTCCTATAAATAGCCTACTATTTGAAACTATGTTCAAACACTTAATTCAAATACTATTTTCAAATACCTGGGTTAAATGCATTGGAGTTTATTTGAGTCGGTGTATTTGAGTATTTTCAAATACTTTACAAGTGTATTTCCAACACAAATCAAGATATCAGCAGTCTACATATCTCCATGGCTTGTGAAAATTCCTCTCTCTCTCCCATTTATTATTTTCCATCAGTCATGAGTGTTCCATGGCCTATGGTCATGGCCTATGGTCATTCCCATGTAAAATGACCCATGAGCACCAACGTGAAGTTCATAGGAGCATATCAAATTGGGTTTCAAATTAAAGCTAAAAGTCTATATTTCTAAGAAATGAATTCATATATTTTTATTTATTTTTTCAACCATTTTCCATTAAAAAAATTAGGAATAAGCAAATGAAGGCTTTGATTTCTAGTCAAAATGATGGAAAAGGGGTCTTGGAAAACAAATACCAGAAAATGTCTTAAAAGATATTAAAAATACATCAAAATCCAATAATGTTGAAGTAAAAACCCCGGCCAACTAATATCAACACATATTTAGTTTTGTATAAAATGTTCTGCCTTCTATAAGTTTATTAAACATTGGCTTTTGCCTTGATATTCCGTTACCAAAAACATACATATCTTGAAGATATTTTCTAATTTCTCTCCCTCATGAGTAGGGACGATAGTGAAAGTTCACAGAAGTAACAAGGTAGACCTATCAATTAGTTATAGTGTTTTTACTGATGTAATTTTGTTTATGAATTGTGAAGTGATTAAATGTCAAAATTCCGTTACCAAATCGATAACGGGATTTTGGAAAATCGTTAATGGAATTTCTTCAATTAAATTGGCTACAATGGGAAATCATAGTAGTCACACACCACAGTTGGGACAGCACAATACAGCACAGTACATCACAGTAGAGTAGGGTAAAGAAAATTATAGTTCAGTATAGTACAGTACAGTACAGCACAGTAGAGTGCAGTGCAGTAAAGAAAAGTAGACTATAGTTCAGTAGAGTAATGTACAGTAGAGTTCAGTACAGCAAAGAAAAGTAGAGCATAGTTCAGTAGAGTATAGTAATGTAGAGTAGAGTTCAGTACAGTAAAGAAAAGTAGTGTATAGTTCAGTACAGTGCCATAGAGTATAGTACAGTGCACAGTAGAGCACACTAGAGTTGAGTACACTAATGTCCTGTATCATAATGTACTGAACTCTACTGTACTGTTCTATACTCTACTTTACTGTACTCTACTGTACTCTACTGTACTGAACTCTATTCTACTGTACTGTGGTGTACTATACTATACTGAGCTCTACTGTGCTGTACGCTGATGTCCAAACTTGTGAAACATAGACATCTATGATTGGTTCAGATTTGGTCCGGTCTGGACCAACCAAATTTGGTTTTGTTTGAGGGCAAAGCTCATTAAAATAGTAACCAGCGTGTAGAATAATAGCCAAATAAGCAAAGGAGGATATTGCATATTTATTCCTTTGTGTAACTTTTTAGGATACATCACCAAGAAGAGAATGACATTCATATACATAATTATGCATGTCTGTGTAGTACAGATCAGGGACTCATGAAGAAATTATGTTACCGGGTGTAAATCCACTTCACATAATGTAGTTCAATAACCAAAATAGATTTTTTCAAAGTCAATGTGTCATGTCATAGCTGACACCCCATTCTTTCTGCAGACATCTTTGAATTTTAAAAGTGTTTTGGGGAAATGTGGACATAAAAACGGAATGAAATTTTACTGAAATCCTGTTACCAATCTTTGGATCTGCACAGTTCTTCCATTAAATGTGTTTTTGTAAAATTTCCACTGTAGATTGTAAAACAAAATAGTCATTGTGCAGAGTTGTATGGGTTGTTAAACTTTGAAATCAATGTTTTTTGTTTGGTATATATGAGTCTCAGCACAATTATGTCACAGTGGAACAGCTATATGTAGTATAACTTTATGTACTTTACCACTACAATGTAATGCCTGTGCAACTATTATTGGTATTCCAAGTAAGAAAGTATGTATATGAATGTACCGTCCGAAAGCTGATCCTGGACCAGCGTTAAGAGCAAAACATTAGTTCGTTCTCTCTATTTTCCTGCTTTGTCCTTTTACCAGAGCAGAGGGGATCTCTGGGATAGCGGTGCTCATGACAACCAACATAAACAAGTTTCAGTAGCTATGTTTATGCGTTGGTTTCACAAAACAGGGTGCTAAACCCAAGGACAGCTGCTGTCATTGCTTTCTGTGGGGACCAGTACTATGAAATAGTTGGATCTATTTAACAAAGCATGGACGAAAGGTAAGACTTTAACCCTTTTCCATTTTGGCACCAGGCCCCTTTGATACCACGAGTTAGTTGGAGTTGGGGACTCTCCCGAAACTGCTGCTGCCTCCCGCCATGCTTCATTGCTTGGATAAGTGGCTAGCTAGATATTTTGTTAGTCAGCAGGTTGACGCTAGAAAGTAACCATTTATTGAAAAAGATATGGCAGTAATTCATTTTTATAACAATACCTAGCTAGTGCATATTGTTGTCGCTATGCTAGCTAACGTTGACTAACTTAACAGGGGGTTTGCTAGCCCTAGCTAGCTAGAGAGTAAACTGTCACTGTGCGAATATGCATGCAATACTGGGTTCATACGAACAGATAAAACATTGCATTCTTACAGGAATTGCTGCAATGTTAGAGAAGCAGACTAAACAGTGGTTTAAGTCGAATTATTAGCTAGCTATCCTGTTGACAGTACGTTAGCTCTGCACTACTATCTGGACCTTTCTATGCACACAACTATTGTGGGCATGCAGGGGGATTGGGACACTGCTATAATAAATATAGTTAGTATGGTATCCGGACCAGTGGCGATTTTAGCCGGTAAATCTTGGTGGGGCAAAAAAATAAAATAAAGTGGGATCCATGCCAGCAAAGCCACTAAACAATACATGAATTGCACTATAACGGTGACAACAAACTGTTGGGCCTACGTAAAGCTGTTCTAACAGCAGTCCCAACATCTTACCACTGCTACACCTGGCTATCAGCAGAGCCATGTAGCACGTGTATGTGACAAATAAAATTAGCCTTGTCTGGCAGCGAAACAGTTCATTCAGCCTCATTTACTGCCTTTAAAAAAAAGCATAGCTGATATGGCTGACTTGCTTAAACAAATGTGGTTAACAGTGACAAATTAGATGTACAAACTATGGAATGGAATAAAGGGAGGACAAGCGGATAAGATGCAATCCGTAATTTCGATTAAGACATTAATGAGCGAGCTAGAACGGACGTAGTCGATATAACTATTTGTTTAGCATTTTTTAAATGTGCAGCGACAGTTCTTACAGTGTTCTCCCTGTACACCAATTCAGAACCGTAGGATAATTAAAGTGGGTAATAAGCAGACAATGAAAGCTCTAACAATTTTCTATGATTACATTTCTCTAAAACAGGATAGGGATAGACGCTTTTTTTTCTATTTTTGCCTAAATGACATACCCAAATCTAACTGCCTGTAGCTCAGGCCCTGAAGCAAGGATATGCATATTCTTGGTACCGTTTGAAAGGAAACACTTTGAAGTTTGTGGAAATGTGAATCGAATGTAGGAGAATATAATACAATAGATCTGGTAGAAGAAAATACAAAGAAAAAAACAACCAGTGTTTTTTTACCACCATCTTTGAAATGCAAGAGAAAGGTCACTGATAGGCTACATGTGCACCAGCAAGTCAGAACAGTAGGTGAAATTAAGAGGGGTAAATAGACCAAATTATTAGGTTGAGGCACATGGGCTTCTAACATCTTACTACATAACATACACTTAGTATAACTTTGTTAGCTACAGTATACATATCAGCCTGGCATATTACATCATTTATGCAGCAGCATACAATACATTTTTGGACTCACCTTGTTGTACTGTGCTCACTTGAACAGGAAGGTGGCGCGGCGGTCATTCGTGGGCATATTTTGTCATCAAAGTCTCGCATTTTTCTGGATTTATGGTGCTTTCGAAACAACTGGGAACTCCGGAAAAAAACAAGGTCGAATCATGATGACGTCATTGATCTTCAGGTCGTAGCTCTAGAAAGAGGCCGGATTTACAATTTCACGTTGGATGACCGTTCAAAATGTATTTTCCCAGTCGGAGCTCATTTATTCCTGACTTCCCAGTTGTCTTGAACTCACTGAAGTCAAGTTTTTGCAGTTCCGAGTTAACAGTTGTTAGAGTGCGGCACAAATTATGCTTAATTGACAGCATGGCCAATGTTGAATGTTTATCATTTTAAACTTGGAAAAGAGACCCTTAATCCCAGATTTGGGACCACATAGCCACTCAACTGAATAGCAGGCTAGTGATTGCTTTGCAATGCTTGCAGTTAGCCACTGTCACTGATTCCTTCCAAACCACTCATTGTTGAATTTTTGATTTCCAACTTGTTGTGTAATGTTTGTTAGTGGTCGACCGATTTCAAGTTTTCATAACAATCGGTAATCTGCATTTTTGGACGCCGATTATGGCTGATTACATTACAATCCACGAGGAGACTGCGTGGCAGGCTGACCACCTGTTACACGAGTGCAGCAAGGAGCCAAGGTAAGTTGCTAGCTAGCATTAAACTTATCTTATAAAAAACAATCAATCTTAACATAATCACTAGTTAACTACACAAGGTTGATGATATTACTAGTTTAACTAGCTTGTCCTGCGTTGCATATAATCAATGCAGTGCCTGTTAATTTATCATCGAATCAAGGCCAACTTTGCCAAACGGGTGGTGATTTAACAAAAGCGCATTCGCGAAAAATCACAATCGTTGCACCAATGTACCTAACCATAAACATCAATGCCTTTCTTAAAATCAATACACAAGTATATTTTTTTTAAACCTGCATATTTAGTTAAAAGAAATGCATGTTAACAGGCAATATTACCTAGGGAAATTATGTCACTTCTCTTGTGTTCAGTGCAAGCAGAGTCAGGGTATATGCAGCAGTTTGGGTCGCCTGGCTCGTTGCGAACTGTGTGAAGACCATTTCTTCCTAACAAAGACCGTAATTAATTTGCCCGAATTTTACATAATTATGACATAACATTGAAGGTTGTGCAATGTAACAGGAATATTTTGACTTAGGGATGCCACCCGTTAGATAAAATACGGAACGGTTCCATATGTCACTGAAAGAATAAACGTTTTGTTTTCGAAATTATCGTTTCCAGATTTGACCATATTAATGACCTAAGGCTCGTATTTCTGTGTTTATATAATTAAGTCTATGATTTGATAGAGCAGTCTGACTGAGCAGTCAGATAGGCTTGAAGCATTCATTCAAGCAGCACTTTTTTGCGTTTGCCAGCAACACTTCCCAATGCTTGAAGTACAGTGCCGTTTATGACTTCAAGCCTATCAACTCCCGAGATTAGGCTGGCAATACTATAGTGCCTATAAGAACATCCAATAGTCAAAGGTTTATGAAATACAAATTGTATAGAGAGAAATAGTCCTATAATTCCTATAATAACTACAACCTAAAATGTATTAACTCTGAATATTGAAGACTCTTGTTAAAAGGAACCACCAGCTTTCATATGTTCTCATGTTCTGAGCAAGGAACTTAAACGTTGGCTTTTTTACATGGCACATATTGCACTTTTACTTTCTTCTCCAACACTGTGTTTTTGCATTATTTAAACCAAATTGAAAATGTTTCATTATTTATTTGAGACTAAATTGATTTTATTTATTATATTAAGTTAAAATAAAAGTGTTCATTCAGTATTGTTGTAATTGTCATTATTACAAATATATATATAAAAATCGGCCGATTAATCAGTATCGGCTTCTTTTGGTCCTCCAATCATCGGTAACGACGTTGAAAAATGTATCTTAATTATTTCTCTTCATATGACAAGGATTAAAAAGGATTTGCCATTAGATTGTCGACTTGATTCATGATGATGACTGCTAGTGAAGTTTTTGAAAGTTATGATGTTGACATTATCAATCCAATTAAAGCTACTGTACATATAGCATGATTTGATGCCATTTTATCTGTGGCCAATGACCTTGAGCCGCCTTGGGTGGGCACTTCTAATGTAACTCTATGGCAGCACCCAAGGGGGTAGAATGTTCTAGCTCTACCCTTAGACTTGGCACTGACGTAGTTTCCCCATGAGTGACAGAACACTGAGCCAATCACGACGCAGCGCTCCGTATTTTCTGCCGGCTTGCCCCACCACCACAGAAAGCACTGAGCTAGGCTGAAACACCTGCATTTTGGAGCTGCCTTACTCAAGAAAACAAAAAAGAGACCATGTTTGTGTCCGGCTTTATTAACTGAATGATATATATATATATTTTTACATTGTTTGGAAACTGATATGTGACACGTATTAATGCCAAAATAACATGTAAAACAGGCTAAAATGCTCAGCCCCACCTGCCCTGAATGACGGATTGCCACTGATCGGTACACTGCACTGCTATGACAGTTCAGTGTTATGCTTTTGTAAGTTTGCCCAACAATAAACAATGTAGCTACCTAGCTAACAACTTAGCTTGATGTGCATTGTTCATCAAGTCCTTAATCCTAATAACAGTTCAGCCATTATCCACATATTACTTTTCATCTCTAATGTAATGCTGTATTTCCTTTATATGTGCACAGCACACCAACACATCATTCCATGGTAGCTAGGTATAACCTGTGTAGGCATTACATTGTAGTGGTTCTGTAAGTACAGACAGTTATACTACATAGTACCACAGTTATACTACAGTAGTTATTTCACTGGTAGTCACTCTGATATGAATTAGGCCTATACAATGTAAATAGTCATTTTTACTGAAGTTCTAAACTGTTCAGCTATTTATGTGTAACACCAGTGAAAAAACAACATGGAGATAGGCCTGCTCCATAGTAACCATTTATTTGCAAGGGTGTCCTTAAATAATAGATATCTTTATTGCCTTAAGTTCTCAGATAAAGTGTGCAAACTCTGGTTATCTCAAGGAAATATGTGAGAGAGAAAAACAAGTGAAAATTAGGAACCTTGAGATGTGGAGTGCATAGAAATTAGCATGAAGAACACTATCCTGACCGTGGCCCTCTGCATCAACAGATGGTAAGACTGAGCCTGTACAGTGTGTCATCTGTTCAGTGTAGCCACAGCTGCGGAGTTGGTATTGGGCATTGTGCATTTAAAAGGAGTATGATTCTCTGCAAGCTCTGAAAAATGTATACATACATTTAAAAGTTGTGCATTATTGAGATCGAGAGCACATTTTATTGAACTCTTTTTATATGATTCAGCAAATATCACTGTACAGTAAATACATGGTTGATGCTCATCCTCTAATTGAGCAATAAGGCCCGAGGGGGGGTTGTATATGGCCAATATACCACGGCTAAGGCCTATTCTTAAGCACTATGCAACGCGGAGTGCCTCGATATAGCCCTTAATAACCGTGGTACATTGGCCATATATCACAAACCCCCGAGGTGCCTTATTGCTATTATAAACAGGTTACCAACTTAATTAGAACAGTAAAAAGTAGTTTTTTGTCATACCCGTGGTATACGGTCTGAAATACCACCGCTGTCAGCCAATCAGAATTCAGGGCTCGAACCACCCAGTTTTATAATGTCCCTTATGTACTGAAGGCTAGTTAATGTGCGTGCGTGTTCTTGATTTACAAGGCCATTTCACAAGACCATTTTGGGAGGAATTTCTAAAATATGATGCATGCACTTCAATGGCGTTCTTATTCAATTACCTTAGTATATTGCTCTAATTGCCACAAACACTGTAGGAATATTTACACTAATTTGCTTGATGTAACAATAGTACACATTGCAACACTGCAGTTTATCACCACAGCCAAATGAGCAAGAGAGAAAACAATGAGTGGGTCAGATTACCACTTAAAAGTCAACAACAATGCTCAACAGCTTAATATCTAACTAAATTGGTTAATTATGACTCGCTAAATTAATTTACCAATATTGAGACAGTGAAGTGCTCCAGAGGTTTATTTACACCCCCCCCCCCCCTCAAGCAGTTGCAGTTGCTTTGTTTCTTTTTTATGCTTTGCATGAGTCAGAAATGTTTGTAAACTCAGCAAAAAAAGAAACGTCCTCCCACTGTCAACTGCGTTTATTTTCATCAAACTTAACGTGTAAATATTTGTATGAACATAACAAGATTCAACAACTGAGACATAAACTGAACAAGTTCCACAGACATGTGACTAACAGAAATGGAATAATATGTCCCTGAACAAAAGGGGGTCAGAATCAAAAGTAACAGTCAGTATCTGGTGTGGCCACCAGCTGCATTAAGTACGGCAGTGCATCTCCTCCTCATGGACTGCACCAGATTTGCTAGTTCTTGCTGTGCAATGTTACCCCTCTCTTCCACCAAGGCACCTGCAAGTTCCCGGACATTTTGGGGGGAATGGCCCTAGCCCTCATCGTCCGATCCAACAGGTCCCAGACGTGCTCAATAGGATTGAGATCCGGGCCCTTTGCTGGCCATGGCAGAACACTGACATTCCTGTCTTGCAGGAAATCACGCACAGAACGAGCAGTATGGTTGGTGGCATTGTCATGCTGGAGGGTCATGTCAGGATGAACCTGCAGGAAGGGTACCACATGAGGGAGGAGGATGTCTTCCCTGTAATGCACAGCGTTGAGATTGCTTGCAATGACAACAAGTTATGTCCGATGATGCTGTGACACACCGCCCCAGACCATCACGGACCCTCCACCTCCAAATCGATCCCACTCCAGAGTACAGGCCTCGGTGTAACGCTCATTCCTTCGACGATAAACACGTATCCAATCATCACCCCTAGTGAGACAAAACCGTGACTTTTGAGTGAAGAGCCCATTTTGCCAGTCCTGTCTGGTCCAGCGACGGTGGGTTTGTGCCCATAGGGGATGTTGTTGCCGGTGAGGAACTGTCCTACAAGCCCTCAGTCTAGCCTCTCTCAGCCTACTGCGGACAGTCTGAGCACTGATGGAGAGACTGTGCGTTCCTGGTGTAACTCGGGCTGTTGTTGTTGCCATCCTGTACCTGTCTCACAGGTGTGTTGTTCGGCTGTACTGATCCTGTGCAGGTGTTACACTTGGTCTGCCACTGCGAGGACGATCAGCTTTCTGTCCTGTCTCCCTATAGGGCTTTCTTAGGCGTCTCACAGTACGGACATTGCAATTTATTGCCCTGGTCACATCTGCAGTCCTCATGCCTCCTTGCAGCATGCCTAAGGCACGTTTCCGCAGATGAGCAGGGACCCTGGGCATCTTTCTTTTGGTGTTTTTCAGAGTCAGTAGAAAGGCCTCTTTAGTGTCCTAAGTTTTCACCACTGTGACTTTAATTGCCTACCGTCTGCAAACTGTTAGTGTCTTAACGACCGTTCCACAGGTGCATGTTCATTAATTGTTTATGGTTCATTGAACAAGCATGGGAAACAGTGTTTTAACCCTTTACAATGAAGATCTGTGAAGTTATTTGGATTTTTACGAATTATCTTTGAAAGACAGGGTCCTGAAAAAAGGACGTTTCTTTTTTTGCTGAGTTTAGTCGATTTTTAAAAACTACTGTTTCATTCATCTAGTGTGCTAAGTTTTAATTGTTAAGCAGTACACCAACTATGAAAATGTGCCATTTACATTCAGATGTGAACATTTTACTAGACTAATTTCTTGTTTGTATTTTGTAGCAAAATGCAGCCTGTTTCTCCAGTGAGTAGAAAACAGTACGACCACACACCCTTACAAACAATGCTATCATATATTACCGTAATTATGATCATTTGTGACTTCATTATTATCTTTGAATGTAGAATCAGTGCAAATAGATAAAGTATATTTACCAATGTTCATCAACAAAAAATAGCCTTTTTGTGTGGCAATTGGTATTGTTCTGAGGAAAAGGCCTGGGATGTTAGAGTTCAACCCAGTGCCCTTAACTGCCCCATTAGACTGACTGCCCTAATCTCAACTCCAATTAAACAGTCTGGCTACCCAGATAATTGATTAAGAGTGTTGGCAGGCAGAATACCTGTGGTGACTGACTTTCTTGTGTTTGGACACTTTGGATCTCACCAGCTCTTATTTCCATGTCTGCCTGTGTTTGCAGAGCATGTTTAATCAGTTTTATCGCACTGAAGAAATATCCTATGTATACAATTACCAAGATAATATGAAATGATGTGCATTATGTGAATTTTTCTGATAGGGACCATATCCTATGATTTTGGATATTGTTGAACTTTGCATTGAGCAACGGTGCAATAGTTAGGATAATTGCTCACTTTGGGAAGGACATTTTCTAAATGTATATTGATGTATTGACCGTGTTTTTCCTGTTTTTCACAGGTTTGATGCTTGAATAGAATTTCCAGATTCATGGCAGCGAGGCAGATAAAAGGTATTGACGAAGTAACATAGTAATTAAATCATATCTGGAAATGATAAAATAGTACATTCGAAAATAAATCTGTAGAGCAGTATACATTTAACTGTGTATATGCAAGGTGTCTAATCGTGGCTTGTTCCTTGGTACAAGCCATGTAGTTCAAGGCTATAGCTGCTTCTTCTTTCACTTAATGCAGTAAAGTTCTTTCAGAAGAAATGTCTAAGACATCTCATAATAACTTGGAGCATGCTGTCTAGAGCAGTCACTTGTGACTGTGTGCAAAACCCCCCTCAGCTTGGCGATATTGTAATGAGCAAAATGGTACCGTCACTCCATTATGCATACAAGCCATTGCTGGCAGTGTGCATGTCCCTCAGGCTACAGCATTCATTAAGGGAAGCTTACCGGGCTGAAAGCTGGAGACATGTGATAACGGGATATGATTTTCATATTTAATACATTCCTTGGAAGAGCACGCGCGTGCCGCAGATTGATAGAAGAATCAATTGCTACTTTAGTGAAACACTTTCTACTTTGCCCTGCAGCTACCGATGGAATCACTCAGCCAAGAAATGAACTTTTCTTCTTTTTTACCTGCTTTGTGGATCTGCTGGGCAGAGCTGCATGGTTTACAGTGAATGTTATTAAGCAGCTAACTGTTTGGTATTTAAGACTCTTATCAGAAAAGAAACAGAAGCCATGCTTTTTGTTATGTTTGGAGGAAGATTTTTTTTTAGCTTTCTTTTCCCCCCTCAGTGCCATAGCAGACAGGAATCGCAACTTGCGCAGAGGATTGCTTATAAGATTAAAGTTAAAACATGGATTCTGTAACATTCTTCTCAAAAAGGGATTTGAAAATAAATATGACCTTGATCCAAATAAACAATGTTTTAAAAGAACAAGTGATACTTTTAAAACACTCAGAGTTGTTTTTTGGGGGGGGGTTTTGGAAAAAGCCCTTATAACTGGATTTGCAAGTGTCGCATTTAAGGAGAATAAACTGAATAATACAAGCAGAAAATTGTAAGAGCAGTATTATACCAACACAAACTGTTTCTGCTCCTTGTGAATGGAGGGTATCCTTGACCATTTGATGCTATTTTGCCAATCTTGTCTACTTGTTAATGGTACTTCTGATTATATCCCAATTTAATTATAATACCATAGCCATTGGAATTTGCATAGCTGAAATTGGAAGGGGGGCTGTGACTAGAAACATTTTGCTCTTCAGGATTTTATTTGAGCATAATGATATCAAGTAGCAGTCAATTTTCACTTTAATTCGAGTTACACAATACACTTTCATTCCTAACAAATGATCTTCAAAAATGCGTTGCTATTTATTAGCATTTTGTTATTTGACATTGAGTAACCATGAATCTACCTGTATGCACCTGGTTATTTCCTGTTTTTCAGGGAGATGTATTACATGGCCATCCTCGGGGTGATTCCCCCTTCCCACATGCCAGGGGTTTATACCAACCATCTGTAATCTTCATGGGTCGACAGACTTCCAGAGAGTCCACGGCTGAAGATGCCACCATAAGTGTACACTTACTAGAAGCCGAGCATCATTCGCCCCAATCATCGCTCACGTGCCTCGGAACACCGGCAAAGTGGCCTTTTGAAGGACTCCAAAGTTTCCAGAGAGGTTGTTGCCGACAGCGGAGCGCGTTTATCAGATGACATTTCAGGCTCAAACGATTCCCCCGACGGCTGTAATTTGAGTGACAAACATGAAAGGGTGGCGGCAGTGGTTCCATCCAGCATAACAGTGTGCCTTTTGGAGGTGATTAACAACCTCCTACACCTCGAGTGACCTTGACGAGGCCTGAGAAGAATAGCCTATCATCCCAGCAATATCAGCCATATGTCTGACAGGAATTCACCTGCAGAATACACTCGGTAGAGGGTCTGCCCACCAGGATAGCATAAAAAAAATAAGGTGGAGAGAGTCCTGCAAAGATCACCGACTCAAACTGACTTGGGAAAATAATCTCAAGATGTGCCAGGTTAGTCATCTTATTCCTGAAAGAAATTACATACTAGAAGATATCCAGACTCTGTATGTTCTCCATTGCTTCACTGTACTGTCTAGTACTTTATTTATTAGCAATTTGATTGAAATGTGTGTTATTTTTAAGAAATTGCTAAAATAATTTGTATTATATTATACTAATAATGCTCTATATACACAGTGATTTAAATAGCCTGTTGTGTATGTGTTTTCAGAGAGGAGTGAACACCTCAGTATATCCAGTTCCAGTCGAGCTGTCAGTGACCAGGAGTGGGAGTGACCTGTCAATCTCCCTGACGGAGTTTGACCTGGCTGAGGTACCAAAGGTACCGCAGAATGTGGTCTATGTAGACGGCCATAGCAGGCGGACAGACAGCCCACCAGAGGAGTGCTACACGCAGGGACAGGGATCTCCACAGCATCAGCATACACAGTCAAGAATCACTTGACACTCCAGAACCGAGGAACAGATCTGAACCAAGTAGAGAATCCACGTCTTAAGAAATGCCATCGGAGAGGTATGTATGAGTTACGTACGCTACATTACGTTACAAGTTTTGCCTTAAACTGGAAATAACGTGAGCTGTCAATTAATTTGATGAAATTCAATCGAGGCGACCTCTTATATCAGCCATCATAACAAACACTGTTCTTTTCATTGTTGATACAATTTGCTACATTTTCCTCCCAGTCTAACTATCTGTTTAATTTGGGCAGTTTATTGTTGAGTGAATTAATCAGAGGGGCAAGCTAAAGCAGCAAAGCTACCGCTCTCCTTTAGAATGTTCCAGAGTGGCCAAACTGAAATGGGCTGCGTAAGTAGGCTGTACTGGGGATTATGCTCAAGACTGTTGACTTGTGCCACATCTGCAGCTGACAGAGAGGATGATGGGAGTCACGCTCCACGCGACCCACCGCACTCAGTGCAGCTCAACAGCACAGGCTTTAGCCTCAGCGCAATTTATAGGGAGGGTTTAGGACCCGTGACAAACATTATTGCCATAATCCAAGATAATGCTGTAACCAAGCAATTTTCTGCTTGAGAGACCTCAGGAAGTCCGAGTGGAGGAGGATATTTGTGGCTTCATAGAGTGTTCTGGAGGGTGGGTATGTGGACTGGCACTCACACTAAGAAATCCAGCACTTGGTGTCCTCTGATTTTTAAGGATCGCTTGGGATGGATTTCACTGTGAAGGGAGTGTGCATTTCCGTCCATCAATCCAGACCTTTACTGTCCTCTGAAAAAGTCTGATTGTAGTCTATAGACCTAGCTGTAATAAACAGCTTTCCTCTATATGTGTTATGATAGTTCTCAGTATACTGTATGTGTTGGTAGACTAGTAACTGTTGGGGGGTGAAACTCAAATGTATATGTACAGTATTATAAACAACTGTAGCTTGTAAGTGATTTGGATTTTGCAATGCATTGTGTAGATTCCTCAATGCATAGGCCTTATATTATCTTGTATCTTACAAATGTTTTCCAAGGCCACAAAAATACAGGCATTTTTCATCGTCCCAACTATTTTAACATTTATTTTTTATTTTTGTGGCAGATCAATTCATTATTTGGATGGAACATAAATCAAACTAACAAATTATTCTACCCAGAAACTGAACAATTCATGTTTGTGTTTTGTTATTGTGTACTCTATTGAACTGTTCCACTGTGCCCCTTCGAGAATCTGTAGGGAGGTTGCTTGTGGTGGTGGTGATGGGAAGGGGAGAATCTGAGCTCTCCATTGTTAACATGGTGCCCTGTGTATGAGGGGAAAAACAAGGCTTTGATGTAAAGCTCAGAGCAGCCTGTCTCCAGCGCCACGCCACCTCACTCAACGTCAAGGTTAGAGTTTATATCGCTCTTCCCATTCAGCTCCCAGGCAGGAAAACAAGCCTTGGCAATTCATTCCATTATTCCATTTTATTTCCTCCTGGTGTGACCTGGGTAAGGGAGTAGAGAACAGAAATACACTTGGTTTTCTTCAATACTCCTAATAACGGCTGGAGTCTAGGCTTTCAAACAGGGATGTCGTGTTGTACTCATCAAATCAAAGTTTGTCACGTGCACAGGATATTGATGTATAGGGTAGAGTGAAATGCTTACTTGCAAGCTCTCCTCAATGTATTACAATGGAGCAGTATAATTATCTCAGGATTAAAAAATAAGTAATACAAATTAGTTGAAAAAAAATAGTGACTATGGAAATATGTACACAATAAGAATACAGTGCATTCGGAAAGTATTCAGACCTCTTGACTTTTACCACTTTTGTTACGTTACAGCTTATTAAAAAAAAACATTTAATTGTTTTTTCCCCTCATCAATCTACACACAATACCCCACAATACCCCCCCCCCCCCCCCCCCCCCCCGGATATATCACATTTACATAAGTATTCAGGCCCTTTACTCAGTACTTTGTTGAAGCACCTTTGGCATTGATTACAGCCTCGAGTCTTCTTGGGTATGACGCTACAAGCTTGGCACATCTGTATTTGGGGAGTTTCTCCCATTCTTCTCTGTAGATCCTCTCAAGCTCTGTCAGGTTGGATGGGGAGTGTCACTGCACAGCTATTTTCAGGTCTCTCCAGAGATGTTCGATTGGGTTCAAGTCTGGGCTCTGGCTGGGCCACTCAAGGACATTCAGAGACTTGTCCCAAAGCCACTCCTGCATTGTCTTGGCTGTGTGCTTAGCGTCATTGTCCTGTTGGAAGGTGAACCTTTGCCCCAGTCTGAGGTCCTGAGCGCTCTGGAGCAGGTTTTCATCAATGATCTCTCTGTACTTGGCTCAGTTCATCTTTGCCTCGATCTTGACTAGTCTCCCAGTCCCTGCCACTGAAAAACTTCCCCACAGCATGATGCTTCCATCACCATGCTTCACTGTAGGTATCCTCCAGACGTGACGCTTGCCATTCAGGCCGAAGAGTTCAATCTTGGTTTCATCAGACCAGAGAATCTTGTTTCTCATGGTCTGAGAGTCTTTAGGTGCCTTTTGACAAACTTCTAGTGGGCTGTCCTGTGCCTTTTACTGGAGTGGCTTCCGTCTGGCCACTCTACCATAAAGGCCTGATTGGTGGAGTGCTGCAGAGATGGTTGTCCTTCTGGAAGGTTCTTCCATTTCCACAGAGGAACTCTAGAGCTCTGTCAGAGTGACCATCAGGTTCTTGGTCACCTCCCTGACCAAGGCCCTTCTCCCCAAATTGCTCAGTTTGGCCGGGCGGCCAGAACTAGGAAGAGTCTTGGTGGTTCCAAACTTCTTCAATTTAAGACTGATGGAGGCCACTGTGTTCTTGGGGACTTTCAATACTGCAGAAATGTTTTGGTACACTTCTCCAGATCTGTGCCTCGACACAATCCTGTCTCGGAGCTCTCCGGACAATTCCTTTGACCTCATGGCTTGGTTTTTGCTCTGACATGCACTGCCAACTGTGGGACCTTATATAGACAGGTGTGTGCCTTTCCAAATCATGTCCAATCAATTGAATTTACCACCATTGGACTGCAATAAAGTTATAGAAACATCTCAAGAATGATCAGTGAAAACAGGATGCACCTGATCTCATTTTTAAGTCTCATAGCAAAGGGTCTGAATACTAATGCAAAAAAAGGTATTTCTGTTTATAAATACATTTGCAAACTTTTCTTTAAACCTGTTTTCGCTTAATCGTTATGGGGTATTGTGTGTAGTTTGCTGAAGATTTCTATTTATTTAATACATTTTTAGAAGAAGGCTGTAACCTAACAAAATGTGGAAAAAGTCAACATATACAGTGCCTTCAGAAAGTATTCACACCCCTTATTCCACATTTTGTTGTGTTACAGCCTGATGGATTAAATTTATATTTTTGCTCATCCATCTACACACAACACCCCGTAGTGACAAAGTGAAAACATGTTTTTAGAATTTTTGGCAAATGTATAGAAAATTAAATCCATAAATATTTAATTTACATAAGTATTCATCCCCCTGAGTCAATACTTTGTAGAAGCACCTGTGGCAGCGACTATACCGTTTTCAAAATTCTTCAAGCTCTGTCAAATTGGTTGTTGATCATGGCTAGACAACTATTTTCAGGTCTTGCTATAGATTTTCAAGTAGATTTACAGTACCAGTCAAAGTTTGGGCACAGCTATTATTGTAAAATAATAGTGAATACATCAAAATAATTAAATAACACATATGGAATCATGTAGTAAGCAAAAAAGAGTTAAAACAAATCAAAATATATTTTATATTTGAGATTCTTCAAAGTAGCTACCCTTTGCCTTGATGATAGCTTTGCACACTCTTGGCATTGTCTCAACCAGCTTCATAAGGTAGTCACCTAGGAATACATTTCAGTAAACAGGTGTGCCTTGTTAAAAGTGAATTTGTGGAATTTATTTCCTTAATGCTTTTGAGCCAATCAGTTATGTTGTGACAAGGTAGCCCTATTTGGTAAAAGACCAAGTCCATATTATGGCAAGAACAGCTCAAAAACACAAAGATAAACGACAGCCCATCATTACTTTAAGACATGAAGGTCAGTCAATCCAGGAACATTTCAATAACTTTTAATGTTTCTCCAAATGCAGTCTCAAAAACCATTAATCACTATGATGAAACTGGCTCTCATGAGGACCGCCACAGGAAAGGAAGAAGGCCTGGCCTCCACATCAGATGACCTGGCCTCCACAATCACCCGATCTTAACCCAATTGAGAGGGTTTGGGATGAGTTGGACCACAGAGTGAAGGGAAAGCAGCCAACAAGTGCTCAGCATATGTGGGAACTCCTTCAAGACTGTTGGAAAAGCATTTCAGGTGAAGCTGGTTGATAGAATGCCAAGATTGTGCAAAGCTGTCATCAAGGCAAAAGGTGTCTACTTTGAAGAATATAAAATATATTTAGATTTGTATAACACTTTTTTGAGTAGGTGTGTCCAAACTTTTGACTGGCACTGTATATTAACCTTTATTTAAGCAGGGAGTCCCCATTGTGAAAAGAGACCCTGGGCTCAAAGTATCCCAGCTTATGCAATTTCAAATACAAAACCAGTAAAATACAGCACAACACAAATATTCTGTAATCCATGGCTTCTGGTTGGGGTATGTACATACATTCACTGTGGGGACGATGTCCTCGATGCACTTATTGATAAAGTGGTGTACTCCTCAATGTCATCGGAAGAATCCCGGAACATGTTCCAGTCTGTGATAGCAAAACAGTCCTGTAGTTTAGCATCTGACCACTTTTTTTATAGACCGAGTCACTGGTGCTTCCTGCTTTAATTTTAGCTTGTAAGCAGGAATCAGGAGGATAGAGTTGTGGTCGGATTATCCAAATGGAGGGCGAGGGAGAGCTTTGTACGCGTCTCTGTGTGTGGAGTACAGGTGAGCTAGATTTTTTTCCCTCTGGTTGCACATTTAACATGTTGATGGAAATTTGGTAGAACTGATTTAAGTTTCCATGCATTAAAGTCTCCGGCCACCAGGAGCGCCGCCTCTGGGTGAGTGGTTTCCTGTTTGCTTATTTCCTTATACAGCTGACTGAGTGCGGTCTTAGTGCCAGCATCTGTCTGTGGTGGTGTTATTAAATCTTGTTATCAATGTTCATAAACTCCAATTAATCTACTCAGTCTGCAACCCAGAATTTGTAAAGTTCTGGTTAAAATAAAACAGAATTCCCAGTTTACAATAGTCAAAATGTTTATTCACGAGGGCACTCTCCAGTTCATATACAAAGACCTCTATTTTGTACCAGGCTCCTTCTTTACGCACACACATACACACAAACTTTTAGGAGAATTATCTTCTTCTCCAGAGTTCTCAACAATGTATATCACTACCCAGCCGACAGTTCCATTCCTCCGAGATTAGGGAAACCTTGAGGGCTACTCCCTCTCATATCATCTACTCTCAGAGTTCTAGCTAGGTCAGGTCAAACATAGGTTAATGGTTCTCGGTGTTTTCTTAAACACACACACACATTCCTCTCTTATCCTAGTCCAACCTAGCTAGAACTTTATGTTTAACAATTGAATTACTCATTATACATGCTACATAAACTATATCACTAATAGTTAGATTTCAGGGTAGAATTATTTAATCATTTATCTTTAAACATATCATTATTTTATCAGGTGGTAAGATAAACAGCCACAAAAAGTATAGCTGAAAACTCTCTAGGCAAGTAGTGTGGCCTACTTCAGTCGAGAAAAATCTAGAGACTTCCTTAAATTTAGTGCACCAGCTGTTGTTCACAAATATGCACAGACCGCCCCCCCCCCTCGTCTTACCGGAGTGTGCTGTTCTATCTTGCCGGTGCAGTGTATATCCCACTAGCTGAATATCCATGTCGTCATTCAGCCACGATTCCGTGAAACATAGGATATTACAGTTTTTCATGTCCCGTTGGTAGGATATTCGTGATCGTATCTCGTCTAATTTATTGTACAATGATTGCACGTTGGCGAGTAGTATTGACGGTAACGGCAGCTTTCCCACTCGCCTTCTCCGGGTCTTGACCAGGCATCCGGCTCTTTGTCCTCTGTACCTGCGTCGCTTCCTCTTGCAAATAACGGGGATGTCGGCCCTGTGGGGTGTTCGGAGAATGTCTTGTGCGTCCTCCTTGTTGTAGAAACAATCTTTGTCTAATCCGAGGTGAGTGATCGCTGTCCTGATATCCAGAAGCTCTTTTTTTGCCATACGATATGGTGGCAGAAACATTATGTACAAAATAAGTTACAAATAAAGCGAAAAAAAACACATAATAGCACAATTGGTTGGGCGCCCGTAATTCTGGCGCCATTTTGGAGCTCCCCAGGGGTACGTGCTCAGTCCCCTCCTGTACTCCTTGTTCACCCACGACTGCATGGCCAGGCACGACTCCAACACCATCATTAAGTTTGCAGACGACACAACAATGGTAGGCCTGATCACCGACAACGACGAGACAGCCTATAGGGAGGAGGTCAAAGACCTGGCCGGGTGGTGCCAGAATAACAACCTATCCCTCAACGTAACCAAGACTAAGGAGATGATTGTGGACGACAGGAAAAGGAGGACCGAGCACTCCCCCATTCTCATTGATGGGGCTGTAGTGGAGCAGTTTGAGAGCTTCAAGTTCCTTGGTGTCCACATCAACAACAAACTAGAATGGTCCAAACACACCAAGACAGTTGTGAAGAGGGCACGACAAAGCCCATTCCCCCTCAGGAAACTAAAAAGATTTGGCATGGGTCCTGAGATCCTCAAAAGGTTCTACAGCTGCAACATCGAGAGCATCCTGACTGGTTGCATCACTGCCTGGTACGGCAATTGCTCAGCCTCTGACCGCAAGGCACTACAGAGGGTAGTGCGTACGGCCCAGTACATCACTGGGGCTAAGCTGCCTGCCATCCAGGACCTCTACACCAGTCGGTGTCAGAGGAAGGCCCTAAAAATTGTCCGACCCCAGCCACCCCAGTCATAGACTGTTCTCTCTACTACCGCATGGCAAGCGGTACCGGAGTGCCAAGTCTTGGACAAAAAGGCTTCTCAACAGTTTTTACCCCCAAGCTATAAGACTCCTGAACAGGTAATCAAATGGCTACCCGGACTATTTGCATTGTGTGCCCCCCCCAACCCCTCTTTTTACGCTGCTGCTACTCTCTGTTTATCATATATGCATAGTCACTTTAACTATACATTCATGTACATAATACCTCAATTGGGCCGACCAACCAGTGCTCCCGCACATTGGCTAACCGGGCTATCTGCATTGTGTCCCGCCACCCACCACCCGCCAACCCCTCTTTTATGCTACTGCTCTCTGTTCATCATATATGCATAGTCACATTAACCATATCTACATGTACATATGTAACCGATGTGAAATGGCTAGTTAGTTAGCGGTGGTGCGCGCTAATAGCATTTCAATCAGTGACGTCACTCGCTCTGAGACTTGAAGTAGGGTTTCCCCTTGCATTGCAAGGGCCGCGGCTTTTGTGGCGCGATGGGTAACGATGCTTCGTGGGGTGTCAGTTGTTGATGTGTGCAAGGGTCCCTGGTTCGGGCCCAGGTTGGGGCGAAGAGAGGGACGGAACCTACACTGTTACACATACTATCTCAATCAGCCTGACTAACTGGTGTCTGTATGTAGCCTCGCTACTTTTATAGCCTCGCTACTGTATATAGCCTGTCTTTTTACTGGTGTTTTATTTCTTTACTTACCCATTGTTCACCTAATACCTTTTTTGCACTATTGGTTAGAGCCTGTAAGTAAGCATTTCATTGTAAGGTCTACACCTGTTGTATTCGGCGCACGTGACAAATAAACTTTGATTTGAACAATTACATTCCTCAGTAAGAACGTCCCCAATCAATATTTTAAATTCACCTAGCGACACAGTATATACTGTTCTTGTGGTGTCAGGTCACAGTTATTGTGTGTTCTTACAGTTAATAGTTATATTTATTGTAGTGTTATTTGCTCCACCAGGTCAAAACCATTGATACAACTAGTAGTATTTTCCAGCATTTTCAATTTTCATTGTGTGTGAAAAGAAGTACCCTGAAAGACACCAATCACTCATGTGAGACCATTACATGTTGGATATCATGGTGAAATATCCACTGTATGCAGTGTCAGTGTAATATTGCTCCCAAGAGTCTGACCCTTTCATCCGTACTAACAATGCACTCCTGATGTTGTCGAGACTCAGAGACACACACAGCCACACCAAACGTGTGGTTTGAGACCTCGCGATGAAGCTCTCACAACAATACGGAGAGGTTTGGTGCACACAACAAATTCTCTTTTCTTTTGTAAAAAGGTCCCTTTTTTGAAGAGCACTGACAAATAACGTGGAGAGAAAGATAACTATGAGGGGGGGGCAGAGCTTTTGCCCAAGCTACTTCAGTTGCATTGAAGAGGACTTAGTGCAGATGGATGGTGCACTACAGAATGTCATGGATATAATTCAAGCTGCCAGCTTAATCAGGATGTTACCAGGAAACAACCTGCAAAAAGGAAGGAGCAATTGTTTGCTGACCCCTAACCCCAGAGCCCATTATAGATTGTCATAAATTATTTTTGCCCCTTTTGTGTTGGGTGGCTCAGGATTTCTGCTGGGGTTTCTGGGGAATTCAATGGGGGACACCCAGAGCTTAATGCTCAGGAAAGAAATGGATTCCCAAAATCCACATGCATTAGGCACCTTTTCTCATACCCTCACATGGACAGCTTAAAGTGTAAATCTCCCACCAAAAGAAATCATATTTGGGTAATTTCTTGTTGGGACTCGGAGGTTGGGCTATGTTAGCTTTCGAATTTGGTTGAAACTGGTGTTTTTTATAAGTCAATGTGTTTTTTCCAGGCCCTAAAGTAGATTTTGAGGCAGCCACCTTGTGTTATATTGAAATGGTATGACTTTTATGTAAGTTATGAAGCAGTTTTTCTCTGTTTATAAACCCCTCTGTTTATTAGTTAACATTTTTATGTTTCCAGTGCTGAGGCACTTTATTTTCCTGCCTGGTGCATAAATTGACATTGAATTGAATGGTTGAGCCCATCTCTGACATTGGTTAACATGTCAATCAATTCAAATGCTACCATAGTACCTTAATCTCTTACACACACATTAGGACATTCCTGTAACACCTACACCTCAAGTACAAGCATACCTTGAGTACCAAGTTGAAATCAAATGAACTGGAAAAATCTGAAATCCATCAGCCATTTTGTCTCTGTGTGTTCATTTGACCTGTATGTTATTTTAGGCTGTCCAGCCAGGTGTTCTTCCATCTACTGGAGAGCATCGAAGAACTATTCCACAGAAGAGAAAGAAATGTGTACTGGGTCTCATTAGTTGGTGATAGCAAATGTAAAAAAGTGGTCAGGTAAGCTTTCCTTCATTAGAAATTATATTGGTCTTAAGTTTGGCTGCAATTCTTTTCATTATCAACCAGTGTTTGTGGAGCTGGAGGAAAATGTATTATCCTGCCGCCAAGGGCTCTCACTTCTAAATGAAGTGTCATTAATTTAAGTGTCATTGCAGCACATCTTGGGTTCTAAGGGTTTTTGAAAGACACTGGATTGTCATAATAACCGCACTTTGCAGCTTAATCATGGTTGTTCTGGCTTTTGGGAGTCAGGTAAATTCAACGGCTATGTGGCATTTGAAACTAAAGTGACATCTTGTCTTGTGATGTTCCATTTGTGTACACGATAAAGATCTAAAAACATGTATCAATAAGTGTTTGCCATCGAAAGCAGGAAAGGAAATAACATCTTGCCCAATGATGTCCTTTTTGCCAGATTGATCAGAACTACTGTCACCTAGTTGTCAGGTTTCTTTGCGTCCTTGTTATTTTTTTCTAGAGAAAATTAGGATTGATATTAATTTGTATAATTACTTAATCATTATTCAATATGGCAAATATGTGCAATAAGATCACATGTAGAAAAAAGTTTCAATTGGTCTTGCTGTTTCAGGGTCCCTCAGTGTTATATTTTCTAAATCTTGCAACTAGCCTGAGTGAGTTAAGATGGGGATATTTTGAACTCTGTTCCTGTAATAAATGTGAGCTATAATTGAGTCATTCAGACCAGAGATATCAGTGCTCTACAAGTGACCAAGTTCAATAGACCAATCTTACCATCGAAATGAAAAGTGAACTGATTCAAAGAGGAATTCCATGTTTCAGACAAAGACCAGATTAGTTCCTGTGCGTTTTTCTTGACAGTTAGAGTGGAGTTTAGATGTCGGGGGTGAGAACACATTAGAACAGGTTGAGATTGGATCGAATGGCCGTGAACTGGCCTCCATCCTCCACAAATGTGAAGGTAATTTGTGTAACCTCCAGCAGTAGCCTAACTCTGTGTGTGTGTGTGGTGGTGGTGTGTGTGTGTGTGTGTGTGTGTGTGTGTGTGTGGAGAGAGAATGTGATGAGCAAATTAAACTATCTGTGACTTTGGTTTCTTTTGATAATCAGGAGCTCCACATTGAACCATAGCTCCAAGCTCTGATATGCTCTGCTAAATAAAGTATCCTGATATGTTTTATACCCTACTGTGGTCGCTTGACTTTTTCTCAGTATGTAGCCAACTTATGTGTCGTTAGGTTAACTTCCATTCACAAATATCAGTTAAGTTCCAATTCTTTTCAATATATCAAGATGTCAAACTATACCACTTTTTATTTGTGTACCATGTGTTTTTCTTTCCATCTACAAGGTTTTTCACCATACATGCATGAATGAGCAAAAAACATGAAGAACATGATGTGTGAAGTGTTTACAGTATATAGATAAGACAGTATAAGTACATTATCTCACTGTAAGGAAAGATGTTTATGTTGTATCTTACTATGGTACATATCCATTCAGACAACAGGCCTGTGTTCCTCATGATGCTGTGTGTGTCTCCACCCCTGTCCTCCACGCTGCAGCTCCTGTCTCCCACCTGACGCTGCTCCTCTGTGGGATCCCTGGTTCAAGCACACCCTTCTGCTGAAGGACCACCGTGTCCTCACCACCGAGCGCCTCGTCCAGCTGTTCACTCCACTGCTACTGCCGCACAATGCCTCCTATAGCACCAAGGTATGCATCTCACAATACACTAGTACAGTTGCTTTTACATACAGTACAGACTCCAGGGGTTTGAATCGCAGGTTTTTTCCACTTCTGGCTTGTTACTGAAGCAGTCATCATGCGCTGCAAGCACATAGGGCTCTAAAGTGCTACCAATTTGGTTGCATATGCTCTAAAAATATTGTTTTGCGACCTGGAATTTTAATTTGGGAGCACCAGTGCCCTAAAGACAAAAGCGAGCGTATATTTGTTAGCATCATGGTTGTACGGAAGAGTGTTAGGGCCAAGTGATGAAAAAAAAGGGATATGTGGTGGTACCAGTTTAGGTTTTTTGCACGTATAGTACTTTGAAAACTTGAAATACAAGGATAAAGTCGAAACTTTGAGAATAAAGTCTAAATTAAATTGCAATATTTAGACAGTGGCAATATTTTGAGAATAAAGTCAATTTAACTTAACAAATTTAAATCCAAATGGTAAATTAAACATTTCATTTTGAAGACTTTACATTTTATTTAGAGAATGAAGTAAAAATATTGAGAATAAAGTAAACATTTTGAGAATTAAGTCGCAGTTATATTTCCAGATTAAGGTAGGGTATCTGGTTAACTTCTTATGGCTTGGGGGCGCTATTTTCACATCCGGATGAAAATTGTTCCCAGAGTAAACTACCTGCTACTCAGGCCCAGAAGCTAAGATATGCATATTATTAGTAGATTTGAATAGAAAACACTCAAGTTTCTAAAACTGTTTGAATGATGTCTGTGAGTATAACAGAACTCATAAGGCAGGCAAAAACCTGAGAAAAAATCCAACCAGGAAGTGGGAAATCTGAGGTTTGTAGTTTTTCAAGTGATTGCCAATCCAATATACAGTGTCTGTAGGGTCATATTGCACTTCCTAAGGCTTCCACTAGATGCCAACAGTCTTAAGAACATTGTTTCAGGCTTCTACTGTGAAGGGGGAGAGAATAAGAGCTGTTTGAACCAGGTGTCTGGCAGAATGCCATGAGCTAATTCTATACATCATTTGACATCTTTCTACGAACTGTAATGAAAGTTTGACTTTTCGTCTGAGCTTATTGTGCATTTGGAATAGTGAACTGAACGCGCAAACAAAAAAGGAGGTATTTGGACATAAATATGGACTTTATCGAAACAAAACTAATATTTATTGTGGAACTGGGATTCCTGGGAGTGCATTCCGATGAAGATCAAAGGTAAGTGAATATTTATAATGCTATTTCTGACTTGGTGGCTGAGCGCTGTACTCAGATTATCGCATGGTGTGCTTTTGCCGTAAAGCTTTTTTGAAATCTGACACAGCGGTTGCATTAACCTCTTACATCTAGACGTTCCGCTAGCGGAACACCTGCTCCAATATCCAATGATGGGCGTGGCGCGAAATACAAACTCCTCTAAAATCCGAAAACTTCCATTTTTCAAACATATGACTATTTTACAGCATTTTAAAGAAAAGACTCTCGTTAATCTAACCACACTGTCCGATTTCAAAAAGGCTTTACAGCGAAAGCAAACCATTAGATTGTCAGCAGAGTACCCAGCCAGAAATAATCAGACACCCATTTTTCAAGCTAGCATATAATGTCACAAAAAACAAAACCACAGCTAAATGCAGCACTAACCTTTGATGATCTTCATCAGATGACAACCCTAGGACATTATGTTATACAATGCATGCATGTTTTGTTCAATCAAGTTCATATTTATATCAAAAAACAGCTTTTTTACATTAGCATGTGATGTTCAGAACTAGCATACCCCCCGTAAACCTCCGGTGAATTTACTAAATTACTCACGATAAACGTTCACAAAAAACACAACAATTATTTTAAGAATTATAGATACAGAACTCCTCTATGCACTCGATATGTCCGATTTTAAAATAGCTTTTCGGTGAAAGCACATTGTGCAATATTCTCAGTAGATAGCCCAGCCATCACAGCTAGCCATTTAGACACCGACCAAGTTTAGCCCTGACCAAACTCCGATTTACTATTACAAAAGTTTGATTACCTTTGTTGTCTTCGTCAGAATGCACTCCCAGGACTGCTACTTCAATAACAAATGTTGGTTTGGTCCAAAATAATCCATCGTTATATCCAAATAGCGGCGTTTTGTTTGTGCGTTCAAGACACTATCCGAAGTGTAAATAAGGGTCACGAGCATGGCGCAATTCTTGACAAAAGATTTCTAAATATTCCATTACCGTACTTCGAAGCATGTCAACCGCTGTTTAAAATCAATTTTTATGCCATTTTTCTCGTAAAAAAGCGATAATATTCCGACCGGGAATCTATGTTTAGGTAAACAGACGAAAGAAAACAAAGCATTCTGTCGACGCGGGCACGAGCCTGAGTCTCACAGTACTGTAACCAGCCACTACCCAAACACGCTACTTTTTTTCAACCAGAGCCTGCAAAGCCACGATTCAGCTTTTTGCCGCCTTCTGAGAGCCCATGGGAGCCGTAGGAAGTGTCACGTAACAGCAGAGATCCTCTGTAATGGATAGAGATAATCAAGAAGGGCAAGAAATTGTCAGACAGGCCACTTCCTGCATGGAATCTTCTCAGGTTTTGGCCTGCCAAATTAGTTCTGTTATATTCACAGACACCATTCAAACAGTTTTAGAAACTTTGGAGTGTTTTCTATCCAAAGCTAATAATTATATGCATATTCTAGTTTCTGGGCAGGAGTAATAATCAGATTAAATCGGGTACGTTTTTTATCCGGCTGTGAAAATACTGCCCCCTAGCCATAACAGGTTAAGGAGAAGTGTATCTTTAATTCGTGATTGCCTACGGAGCTGTGAAGGGAACGGCACCTCCATACCTTCAGGCTCTGATCAGGCCCTACACCCAAACAAGGGCACTGCGTTCATCCACCACTGGCTGCTGGCCCCCCTACCTCTGAGGAAGCACAGTTCCCGCTCAGCCCAGTCAAAACTGTTCGCTGCTCTGGCACCCCAATGGTGGAACAAGCTCCCTCACGACGCCAGGACAGCGGAGTCAATCACCACCTTCCGGAGACACCTGAAACACCACCTCTTTAAGGAATACCTAGGATAGGATAAAGTAATCCTTCTAACCCCCCCCCCCCCCCTCCCCCTTAAAAGATTTAGATGCACTATTGTAAAGTGGTTGTTCCACTGGATATCATAAGGTGAATGCACCATTTTGTAAGTCGCTCTGGATAAGAGCGTCTGCTAAATGACTTAAATGTAAATGTAATTCTATGTAAAACACTTGTATCTTTCATCAACGTTTATGATGAGTATTTCTGTAAATTGATGTGGCTCCCTGCAAAATCACTGGATGTTTTGGAGGCAAAACATTACTGAACATAACGCGCCAATGTAAACTGAGATTTTTGGATATAAATATTAACTTTATCGAACAAAACATACATGTATTGTGTAACATGAAGTCCTATGAGTGCCATCTGATGAAGATCATCAAAGGTTAGTGATTAATGTTAGCACTATTTTTGCTTTTTGTGACTGGAAAATGGCTGTATGTTTTTTTTAATTTTTTTTACCTAACATAATCGTATGGTGTGCTTTCGCTGTAAAGCCTTTTTGAAATCGGACACTGTGGTTGGATTGTCAAGATGTTTATCTTTAAAATGGTGTATAATACTTGTATGTTTGAGGAATTTTAATTATGAGATTTCTGTTGTTTGAATTTGGCGCCCTGCACTTTCACTGACTGTTGTCAAATCAATCCCGTTAACGGGATTTGAGCCCTAAGAAGTTTTAATTGCATGGCTCCCTGGCTCCATGTTGCTGTGCACTGTAGAAATGCCTTAGATGACCTGGTAAAACCTATGGCTTTAGTAACACGGTTTCCACCGACATAACATTACGGCTAAAGCATCTATGCAGCAATTTATTGCAATACCATATAGTTTATTATTACACGATTTACATTTTACATTTATATTTTAGCAGACGCTCTTATCCAGAGCGACTTACAGTAGTGAATGCATACATTTCATACATTTCATTTCATGCATTTTTTTGTTGTTGTACTGGCCCCCCGTGGGAATCGAACCCACAACCCTGGCGTTGCACACATAATTTTGTCATATGTGTCCATATGCCATATCGCCTTGGGACCTTTGGTCGTGTACTACCGTCGGCGTCGTGCGTGCCTAAGCTTCACACCTTGAGGATCGATTGACTTGATTGTAGATCTATTGTATAGTGTCTTGTGTTACTACAAAACCTTCCTTCTGAAAATATCCAATCTGTGGCGCAACCTCTTCAAGGTCCTAATACCAATAATATGGTTACTTTGTAGTAAAAGACCAAGGATTTCCTTGTTACTGAAGCCAATTCTAAAGTATAGTTTCACCAGGCCATCTAACTCAGGCATTTCAACTGTGGCGCGCACAGCAACAGGGAGCGAGGGAAGCATACACTTAACAAAATCCCCTACTTCAGTCTTGACATTTAACTGCGACTTCATTCTCAAAATGTTGACTTTATTATCTAAATATTGCCACTTTATTCACAAAATATTGTAACTTTATTCTCAAAGTATTTCGTTTTTAAAAGTACTATCTGTGCAACAATGAAAAAATCTAAGTACCACCACCCATCACCCTTTATGTATTTCTTCTCTTCACTTGGCCGTTATACTCTTCTGTGTGGTTGTACCATTACTACAGTGAAAACGGCTTGTTTCTAGCCCAAACAGTTCAAAAGACATGACTCATATTACCTGTGCAACATTTTTTTCTTCCAACGGCGGATTGGTGGTCCTTATTTTACATTCAGAAACCATGTCGCGGCCCATTCTAAAATTATTTGCGGGTCATTTGTTTACACTTTGTACAGTCATGTTACCTCTTTTAGCTAGCTAGCTAACAACCTGATAACTTTACTAGTAGGCTATATCCAAACATTTGGGGGCACAGAAAGAAAGGAAAAGGGATAGCTTCTTCAGGAGATCATTGATCATAGTAATGAATGAATGACTGATCTCATGCATGTCATCAGTCACAAACATAGATGTTCAGTGGAATGCATCTACATAGGAAAATATAATTTTTTACACAATGTAGAAACCTAATATTCAATAACACCTATTTGTATGAACATTTTAGCTTTTTATAATAGACAAATGAATTTACAGGGTTACATATTTGTTTCTATGGCACAACATGTGTTTCAGAAGTAGCTAAAACATACAGTATTGGCCCAACATATACTACCGTTCAAAAGTTTCGGGTCACTTAGAAATGTCCTTGTTTTTGAAGGAAAAGTATGTTTTTTGTCTGTTAAAATAACATCAAATTAATCAGAAATACATTGTAGACATTGTTAATGTTGTAAATTTACTATTGTAGCTGGAAACGGCAGATTTTAATGGATATCTACATAGTCGTACAGAGGCCCATTATCAGCAACCATCACTCCTGTGTTCCAATGGCACGTTGTGTTTTAAAAGGCTAATTGATCATTAGAAAACCCTTTTGCAATTATGTTAGCACAGCTGCAAACTGTTGTTCTGATTAAAGAAGCAATAAAACTGGCCTTCTTTAGACTAGTTGAGTATCTGGAGCATCAGCATTTGTGAGTTCGATTACAAGCTCAAAATGGCCAGAAACAAATAACTTTCTTCTGAAACTCGTCAGTCTATTCTTGTTCAGAGAAATTAAGGCTATTCCATGCGAGAAATTGCCAAGAAACTGAAGATCTCGTAAAACGCTGTGTACTACTCCCTTCACAGAACAGCGCAAACTGACTCTAACCAGAATAGAAAGAGGAGTGGGAGGCCCTGGTGCACAACTAAGCATGAGGACAAGTACATTAGAGTGTCTAGTTTGAGAAACAGACGCCTCACAAGTCCTCAACTGGCAGCTTCATTAAATCATACTCGCAAAACACCAGTCTCAACGTCAACAGTGGAGAGGCGAATCCGGGATGCTGGCCTTCTAGGCAGAGTTACAAAGGAAAAGCCATATCTCAGACTGGCCAATAAAAATGAAGATGGGCAAAAAAACACAGACACTGGACAGAGGAACTCTGCCTAGAAGGCCAGCATCCCGGAGTCGCCTCTTCACTGTTGACATTGAGACTGGTGTTTTGCGGGTACTATTTAACAAAGTTATTTGTTTTTAGCCATTTTGAGCCTGTAATCAAACCCACAAATGCTGATGCTCCAGATACTCAACTAGTCTAAAGAAGGACAGTTTTATTGCTTCTTTAATCAAAACAACAGTTTTCAGCTGTGCTAACATAATTGCAAACGGGTTTTCTAATGATCAATTAGCCTTAGCCTTTTAAAATGATAAACTTGTATTAGTTAACACAACGTGCCATTGGAACACAGGAGTGATGGTTGCTGATAATGGGCCTCTGTCGCCTATGTAGATATTCCTATGTAGATACATTTCTAAGTGACCCCACACTTTTGAACAGTAGTGTGTGTGTGTGATATAGAGGCCATATCTCAATCGATAAAAGTAAAGAATACTGGTA
This sequence comes from Salmo salar, assembly GCF_965601325.2. Taxonomy (NCBI): domain Eukaryota; kingdom Metazoa; phylum Chordata; class Actinopteri; order Salmoniformes; family Salmonidae; genus Salmo; species Salmo salar. Next base: position 23,365,783 of record NC_138291.1, on the reverse strand, counting down.
CTCCTACATTTTGTAAGTTAGGACACCATTGCTACCAATGAAAAGGTTAATTTAGAGCCCTGCAAGCACATGTCATGCATTACAAGGATATCTTAAAACATTTTTACCGATACATAGTGTTAAACCTCAGACAACACGATATCAGGGGCTTTCTTATGTTAATTGTCTTTCAAAGATAGCAGCCATTGTATGGACAATCGGTGTTAAGAAGGCGATAGCACTTTGGGCCTCTTTGTCTCTGTGGGTGTGAAACATAGTGATTCCCATTCATCAGATTACTACACAGGGTGACCTTGACCGAAGGGAAACTCTGACCCATGCACTAATCGCAAATAACAGGCTCTGCCCAGACTCCTTTCATCCTGTGGCTTATTCTCCTGAAAACACAGGCCTTTAATTTGTTATTAGCTGAAGTATTGCTGTGGCCTAGGCCCGTGTGAATGAGGCAGGCATTAGACCGTCTTCACAACCGAGGCGGGAGTCTTTGAAAGTCCCTACTCATTGACCTTGCAACAGAGTATGCCTAATTAAACGGCCGATGAAATTACAGTGACAATTCACCAGGCCCACAGAGGCTGAAATATCGAGATAAGAGCATCTCATCTTCCTTCCTGAATCGTCTCTGTTACTTTCTTTGTTTGTGTGCTTAGGGTTTTCATTGGTACTGAGACACATGTAACTGTATCACAAACCAAATCAATGTGTATGTCTATATAGATTAATCTCTTAACATTTGATGAAGGAGTGGGAAATATTTGTTCTTCACAACAAAGGATAAGTTTATTTCTTGTAATATAATCAGTTTTGAAAAATAACAATCTTATTTGTATTCAATTTCCTGACGCAAGACAGACAGGCAGAGAGAGGCTGTAGAGGCTCTTGAAAATATGAACTGACAAAGAGAAGGGAGGTGCCGCCATCCTGATCATCATGTCCAAGTGCACCAGGAAGAGCTTGAGTGTGTCTCTCTCTCTCTCTCAGGGCTTTATTGGCATGGGAAACATGTTTACATTGCCAAAGCAAGTGAAATATATAATAAACAAAAGTGAAATAAAAAATGAACAGTAAACATTACACTTACAAAAGTTCCAAAATAATAAAGACATTTCAAATGTCATGTTATGTGTGTATGTATATGCACAGTGTTGTAATGATGTGCAAATAGTCGCTCGCTCGCTCTCTCTCTCTCACAAACACACACAGCAGCTTATTCTCCTTCACTCTCATACACGAGAGCAAACTGAATTTCTATTCACGTCTTGCCACACAGCCTTCACCACTCTGTAACAAACGGGAGCATGCAGATCGCATGCACCCTCAAAGAGGCCCTTTGAGTATTCAAGGGCCAACAGTTGCATTCATTGATATTTAAAATGCAGTGGTTTGGGTTTGTGAGAGCTCTCTCTGCTCCGTGGTACATTTGACTATATTTAAAAAGAGAAATATCAGGAATAGGGATCAGGACATTTTTGATTGTCAGTGTTGAAGTGGAGATCAGATTGGAGTTGGTGTTTGTTCCCCTCTCAGGATATGAAAGCCTGTACACACTGTCAGTCTCCCAATGACCTGCCTATAACAACTAATATTGTACATGTACTTAAAGTTTGTCTCTGTCTAAATCCTCCTGATCATCCCCTTCATATTAGTGCTCGTTAAAAGTTGTGAACAGCCGTCTGAGCTGAGAGGCAGCCTTTGAAGACAAGAGAGGGCCTATCTCTCAGATGATGATGATGATGGCTGGGTTGATACGGTGAAAGGAATCTGTATGTCATCACACAGTATCCTCGTCTCCCAGGAGATAAGTGGAGAGGAAGGAAGAGAGCAGTTTGTCTCTATCCTCTCTGCCAAGTGGAGATATCTTAACGTATTTCACATTAATGTGAGGATGATTGCATTCTTTAGGCGCTTGTCTAATCTCATGGGAGAGGGAGAAAGAGGGAGGGAGAGAGATGTGCAGTGCTCTGTCAGGATGTGTGCTGTGCTCTGTACTACAGCCAGGCCTGGTAGATTACTTGTTTAATTGGTAGTAGTTCAATTTGACTCTCCCTTCACAATGTGGAAGCAATTAGAATGTGGTTTTAATTTGCCATGGTTGCAGGCCAAAGTGCTGCAGAGGACACTTTTGTCCCGTTCCAGTGAGGAGTGTCCCTCGGTGGAGGTGGCGAGTGAGTCGTCATCTTGTGGCCTTCCCTCATTCCCCTACGACAGTGATGTGGAGGTCCAACCAGTCAGACCTGCTCAGGAGCACCGCGCCGCAGGAATGCAAGGTCATTATTGCTCTCTCACCATGTCTGGCTGGCCACTTGGTACAGTAGCCAATGTGCTAGTCCAAGTAGTGATGCATCACTCTCCAGGTTATGATAGTGAACTGTGTAACCAGTCAAGACTAAAACTAATGAGGGAAGTTGGGAGTATGACCCTGTCCAATGATGCCTGTGTTTTTAGACTAGAACTATTTCAATCAGAAGCATTTAGCAGATATTGCAAGTTTAGTTTTCACAACATCACAAACAGAAAAAAGTCAGTAATTTCCCAGCGAGACGGAGAGAGGGTCGGGATGTGAGCAATGGTAGAATGGTGCCATTTCTGTTAAGTATGAGCAATCGGTATACTGAAATGAAACTTCCCTCATATGACAAAGAATCGCAACACTTTTAACGTAGGCCTCTTTCTGAATCCCTGGCAGCCTGTCTTCATAGGGCCCTCTATTCAGACAAAGGGAAACCCAGAGTCCCAGCCTCCCCCTGTCTCTGAGCTCTGTGTGGGGCTCCCTTTCTTACAGGACTACAAAGTGGTGAAGAGGACAGCCAGGACGAGAGCCCCGTGGAAAGTATTCCTATTGGAGGTAAAAAGGCAGTGCCGAGCCCTACATTCAGAGTTCTTGTGTGGCGTTTGTTTTCCTCTCACAGCCGCTGATAATGGGCTCTTTTAAATGGATGGCTGTGGCAGGATGATCAAGGTCAATCTGGGGTCAAAGTCCCACCTGAAGAGCTGTGCAATTCCTCTAATTATCTTGGAGAAACAGTGCATGTTTTCAGCCGGCCAGAGCAGAGGCGTGGCCAAATTGATAATTCACACCCATATAATGCAGCGGTTTAATTGTCAGGACACCGGGGTGTAGCTAGAGTTCGGCCATTGGTTCTCATTATCTTCTAAACAATGCTATGCAGCAGCATACTTGAAAAGGCGAGATGTGAATGCATGCTGAAAGCGGCCTGGGTTCCAGTTCACACCAGAATCTCAGAAACACTTGGCTAGCATAGATTTCATACTGAGCATTTCATCTGTGAGCATCTCCAAGGGTGCAAGCCCACAGAACCAGTCCAGTTTCAAATCACAACTAATCAAAAGCTAAATATTTTTTGAAAAGAGACATTTGCAGTCCAGTTTCATGGCTGGAGCCACTGCTGGGCAACAGTGAGTGTTGTCTATCTGTTACCACACACTGTCAGCACAAACTGAAGGTAATGAGTTAAGAATGTGTGGCTGTATATGCTTAAAGTGACATGCATTTATTATATCTACAGACAACAACTACAATGGACAGATACTTAGATATACAGTGCCTTCGGAAAGTATTCAGACCCCTTGACTTTTTCCACATTTTGTTACGTTACAGCCTTATTCTAGAATGGATTAAATAAAAACAATCCTCATCAATCTACACACAATACCTGATTATGAGAAAGCGAAACAGGTTTTTAGATTTTTTAGCAAATGTATTAAAAATGAAAAACTGAAATGGCTTATTTACATAAGCATTCAGACTCTTTTGCTATGAGACTCAAAATTGAGCTCAGGTGCCTCCTGTTTCCATTGATCATCCTTGAGATGTTTCTACAACTTGATTGCAGTCCACCTGTGGTAAATTCAATTGATTGGACATGATTTGGAAAGGCACACACCTATCTATATAAGGTCCCACAGTTTACAGTGCATGTCAGAGCAAAAACCAAGTCATGAGGTCAAAGGAATTGTCCGGAGAGCACAGATCTGCGGAGGCACAGATCTGGGAAGGGTACCAAAAAATGTGCAGCATTGAAGGTCCCCAAGAACACAGTGGCTTCCATCATCCTTAACCTTTCTGGGCCCGGGGGCAGTATTGAGTAGTTTGGATGAATGAGGTGCCCAAATTAAACTGCCTACTACTCGGGCTCAGAACGTAGGATATGCATATTATTAGTAGATTTGGATAGAAAACACTCTGAAGTTTCTAAAACTGTTTGAATGATGTCTGTGAGTATAACAAAACTCATATGGCAGGCAAAAACCTGCGAAAAAAATCCAACCAGGAGGTGGATTGTAGTTTTTCAAGTCTGTATACAGTGACTTAGGGTTCAATTTGCACTTCCTAAGGCTTCCACTAGATGTCAACAGTCATTAGAACGTGTTTCAGGCTTTTGCAGTCAACAGAGAGCGAACAAGACCTCCTGGAGTCTGATGACCAAGAGAATGACATGGCCTCAATTACTAGCGTTCACGTGAGGGGTAGCTGTGTTCCATAACGTTTTTCAAGACATTGGAATCGTCCGGTTGGAATATTACTGAAGTTTTACGTTAAAAAGGCCCTAAGATTGATGCTCTACAACGTTTGACATGTTTCAACGAACGTAAATATAACTTTTTGTCGTGACATTTTCAGCGCGCTTCCTACATTTGGAGTAGCTTACTGAACGCGCAAACAACAAGGAGGTATTTGGACATAAATTATGGACTTTATCGAACAAAACAACATTTATTGTGGACCTGGGATGCCTGGAAGTGCCTTCTGATGAAGATCATCAAAGGTAAGTGAATATTTCTAATGCTATTTATGATTTTAGATGTCTTTTTCTGAGCGCCATACTCAGATTATTGCAAAGTGTGCTTTCCCCGTGAAGCTTTTTTGAAATCTGTCACAGTGGTTGCATAAAGGAGATGTTCATCTATAATTCTTTGAATAACAGTTTAATATTTTATCAACGTTTATGATGAGTATTTTTGTAAATTGTTGTGCTGATTCACCAGTAGTATTGGAGGCAAAATATTTTCTGAACATCACGAGCCAATGTAAAATGTTTTTTTTTTTATATAAATATGAACTTTATCAAACAAAACATACATGTATTGTGTAACATTGAGTCCTAGGAGTGTCATCTGATGAAGATCGTCAAAGGTTAGTGCTTAATTTTAGCTGTATTTCTGTTTTTTTGTGACCCCTCTCCTGCTTGGAAAATGGCTGTGTGGTTTTTCTTGTGTTGGCACTGTCCTAACATAATCTAACTATGCTTTAGCCGTAAAGCCTTTTTGAAATCTGACAATGTGGTTGGATTAAGGAGAGGTGTATCTTTAAAATGGTGTAAAATAGTTGTATGTTTGAGAAATTTGAATTATGACATTTTGTTGTTTTGAATTTGCCGCCCTGATATTTCACTGGCTATGTCCCGCAGGTGGACACTAGCGTCCTATGTAGCCCATAGAAGTTAAATGGAAGAAGTTTGGAACCACCAAGACTCTTCCTAGAGCTGGCCACCCGACCAAACTGAACAATTTGGGGAGAAGGGCCTTGGTCAAGGAGGTGTTGTCACTCTGAAAGAGCTCTTGAGTTCCTCTGTGGAGATAGGAGAACCTTCCTGAAAGACAACCATCTCTGCAGCACTCCACCAATCAGGCCTTTATGGTAGAGTGGCCAGACGGAAGCCACTCAGTAAAAGGCACATGACAGCCGGCTTGGAGTTTGCCAAAAGGCACCTAAAGGACTCTCAGACTATGAGAAACAAGATTCTCTGTTCTGATGAAATTGAGATTGAACTCGTTGGCCTTAATGCCAAGCGTCCCGTCTGGAAGAAACCTGGCACCATCCCTACGGTGAAGCATGGTGGTGGCAGCATCATGCTGTGGGGATGTTTTTCAGCGGCAGGGACTGGGTGACTAGTCACGATCGAGGGAAAGATGAACGGAGCAAAGTACAGAGAGATCCTTGATTAAAAACCTGCCCCAGAGCTCTCAGGACCTCAGACTGGGGCAAAGGTTCACCTTCCAACAGGACAATGACCCTAAGTACACAGTCAAGACAACGCAGGAGTGGCTTTGGGACAGGTCTCTGAATGCCCGGACTTGAACTCGATTAAACATCTTTGGAGAGACCTGAAAATAGCTGTGTACCGACGCTCCCCATCCAACCTGACAGAGCTTGAGAGGATCTGCAGAGAAGAATGGGAGAAACTCCCCAAATACAGGTGTGCCAAGCTTTTTGAAGCAGCCTCAATTCTTCTTGGGTCTGCTGCTACAAAGTACTGAGTAAAGGGTCTGAATACTTATGTAAATGTAATATTTCATTTATTTTTTATTTTTAATAGATTTGTAAAAATGTCAACCTGTTTTTGCTTTGTCATTTTGGGGTATTGTATGTAGATTGATGTGGAGAGATAAAAACGATTGAATCCATTTTAGAATAAGGCTGTAACCTAACAAAATGTGGAAAAAGTCATAGGGTCTGAATACTTTCCGAATGCACTGTATTTGTCATATAAATGTTACATTGTTTAATCATTTCTGTAAGGCCAAACATTCATTTGTTGCCCACAGAGTCCAAAGTATTCAATCATTAGCCAACTTTTGACATTCCTAGCCTAAAACTGGGATTAAAACAACTATATTGCTATGCTATTATGTTGATTTACCATGGTGGACAAATTTTACGACCTTTCAGCTTCTCTATTGATTTTGAAGCCTGTGTAGTTGTCAAATATGATACCTAATCCACTGTATATGGAAGTAGTTAGTGTTTTATTTAAAGAAAATCAAATCAATCTCTTCTGAGTAGGGGTGCCAGCCAACCTGATACAGCGATAATGTGGAGGGTGAATATGGTGTCGTGGAAACTGTTTCTCCTCTTGGCGTGCGCATGTACACTACTTACGTACACAGTTTAGCCTGCCCTGCTCTGAAGACCCAAAGAGCCAGCCATCGGTGCGTGTTGTCTCATCAAACACACAGCCTCTGAAAGTTGGAAACTTGGGTCTTGAGTCAATATTTAACTGGGGCATTTTGTGTTTTTTGAACAGAGACGACAAAAGCATATCAGCTGCTTAAACAGTCTGCCATGCAGGAGAGGCAGCAGAGCTCTGGAGACGAGGAGGAGAATCTGTCAGATAAGGGGAATCATCGCCCACACCACCCCACCCCACACTACCCCTCCAGCCAGCCACTGTGGCCTAATCATCGGTCAACACTGAGCATATGGCTCACCGTCCCATAAAGATTTGTTACTAGTGTCGTATAGAGAATATACCCACCGTGTGTACAGATTTTTTGAGTCAGTGCTTTTCCTCTTCATCCATTTACATATACAGTACCAGTCAGAAGTTTGGACACACCAACTCATTCAAGGGTTTTTCTTTATTTTTACTATTTTCTACACTAGAATAAGAGTGAAGACATCAAAACTATGAAATAACACCTGGAATCATGTAGTAACCAAAAAAGTGTTAAACAAATTCAAATATTTCTTCAAAGTAGCCACCCTTTGCCTTGATGACAGCTTTGCACAATCTTGGCATTCTCTCAACCAGCTTCATGAGGAAGGTCGGGTGATTGTGGAGGCCAGGTCATCTGATGCAGCACTCCATCACTCTCTTTCTAGGTCAAATAGCCCTTACACAGCCTGGAGGTGTGTTTTGGTTCATTGTGCTGTTGAAAAATGTATTATAGTCCCACTAAGCGCAAACCAGATGGGATAGCGTGTCGCTGAAGAATTCTGTGTTAGCCATGCTGGTTCAGTATGCCTTCAACTCTAAATAGATCACTGACAGTGTCAACAGCAAAGCACCATCACACCACCTCCTCCATGCTTCACGGTGGGAACCACATATGCAGAGATAATCTGTTCACCTATTCTGCGTCTCACAAAGACACGGCGGTTGGAACCAACAATCTCACATTTGGACTCATCAGACCAAAGGACATATTTCCACCGGTCTAATGTCCATTGTTCATGTTTCTTGGCCCAAGCAAGTCTCTTCTTCTTATTGGTGTCCTTTTAGTAGTGGTTTCTTTGCAGCAATTTGACCGTGAAAGCCTGATTTCACGCAGTCTCCACTGAACAGTTGATGTTGAGATGTCTTTGTTACTTTAACTTTTTGAAGCATTTTATTTGGGCTGCAATCTGAAGTGCAGTTAATTCTAATGAACATATCCTCTGCAGCAGAGGTAACTCTGTGTCTTCCTTTCCTGTGGCGGTCCTCATGAGAGCCAGTTTCATCATAGCGCTTGATGGTTTTTGCGACTGCACTTGAAGAAACTTTAAAAGTTCTTGAAATCTTCCAGATTGACTGACCTTCATGTCTTAAAGTAATGATGGATTGTTGCTTATTTCAGCTGTTCTTGCCATAATATGGACTTGGTCTTTTACCAAATATGGCTGTCTTCTGTATACCACCCCTACCATGTCACAACACAACTGATTGGCCCAAATGAACTTTTAACAAGGCACACCTGTTAATTGAAATACATTCCAGGTGACTACCTCATGGAGCTGGAGAAAATGCCAAGAGTGTGCAAAGCTGTCATCAAGGCAAAGAGTGGCTACTTTGAAGAGTCTCAAATATAAAATATATTTTGATTTGTTTAACACCTTTTTGGTTACTACATGATTCCATATGTGTTATTTCATAGTTTTGATGTCTTCACTATTATTCTACAATGTAGAAAATAGTAAAAATAAAGAAAAACCCTTGAATGAGTAGGTGTGTCCAAACTTTTGACTGGTACTGTATGAGAATACACAACACAGCTTATCATGTAATAGATTTATTGATTGATTGATTTTATTTGCCACTTAATAAAACACATACTGTATACACAGTACATACATTTTAAAAATGTGACCGGGATATTACAAAACACTCCCTAAATTCCATTGTGCAAAAACATTACAACATTTAGACAACATAGATACCGATACATTACATACAGACATGAAAAAAGTTCTTATATTGCTCGATCATTAGCCAACTTTTGACATTCTTTTTTAAATTTAGTTACGAAGATAGATGCACAAATCAAAATGTTTGATCTGTCTTGTTTGCGCTTTAAGGAATAAATGATGGCTATGAAGTGGATAGTGGGAGAGTTGAGTACTCCTCTCATCAAGACCCTTCCCCTTGGTAAGAACATTATTATTCTTCTTCACTCCCTTTATGGGAAATAGGCCACCAGACACCAAAGTGGATGATGTACATTTGCATGTGGCTCTAATAATTCCCAGTTAATTTCCATTAGATCAACGGTGTGCCACCCATTAACTTGTGCGTGAAAACAAAAGGCCAGACTGTTATCAAGCCTAAAGCCTGCTCTCACTATAGGGTTCATGTTTCAGGAGGCTAGCTTTAAAAGCAGACCGTTGTGGTACTACGTGTACAAATTGTGTTTAAACAAATATAAAATCAAGTATATTATAATAGTAACTGTTTTTAAAGGAAGACTCACAAGGATGAGTTTTAAGGTGACACATCCTTTTAATTTCCAGAGCTTCCACACGTCCTGAATAGCATTTAGGCTGTTCAAATCAAAGACATGAGTGGTAGGAAAAGAACATCTAAATAGCTCCATGTTTTCACACATCTGAATATCAACATGACTTTATCAAAATCTGCAATTGTGCGGTCCCCAGAGCGCCTCTTCACCGGGAGCCCATTTGGGAAGGTAATGGCTGCGTAAACGTTATGAGGAATAATCTTCTCTGATTTCATGTGATTACTGGGCACCATGCTGACACAAGGGCCCAATGTGTTCGTCTCCCTGGGCAGGCCAGCGGGCTCTCCCAGTCTACCTATTAGCAGAGGAAAAGACATAATGGCCCAGCTCTATTGAGGCGCTGCTGTCTGCCAGTGCCAGCCCAATGACTGAATCTCTTTAATAAACATGAGCCAATTTCAGACTCCAGACCCTCTCAGATGGCTCCGTCTCCACCGTCATTAAGGCGCATGGTAAGCCCAAATCTAAGGCGATAAAACAAGTGTAAATGTAGAGGAAATAGCAAGAATCACAGCTCTGATTGGCCACTGTGGTCATGGTGGTCCTGTGCATAAATGATTGAAATGGGACTAATGAGTAGTTTTGCATGCTTGACATCTAATCTGGTCAGGGAAAGAGCTGTTGTAGGGCGACTACTAAGAGCGGTCGCCATCGTACCTCTTTCCTGCTCTTCTGTGATGTTGTCTTACCACAGTCACTTGCGCTTTATTGCTTCAACAAGTGGTCTCGAAGTCCTGCACTTGAACGGAAACATAACACTGCAGGATGCTCTGCCCTTCTTTCTCTCTCTTGTTCTATCTCAATGTCTCCCTCCCCATCTCTTTTCCCCTTCCTCTATTCCTCTCTCTCACTCCTTCTCTTACCGTCTCCTTATGTATTTTCCTTTCTTCCCCTCTTCTCCCTTTTTCATTATTTGCTTTATTTTGTCAGTGAGCCGACAAATGCAATCAAAATACTTTGTGGCTGGAATCAAAATAAAAAATGGCCTCCACTCTGTTGTCTTAGACAATAATTATGATTTGCCAGTTAAGCCTAGACTACAGCTGAGGGATTGTAGTTTAAAGCATAGGCTTTGGTGAAAAAAATGCATTTATAGCCCTTTGTGTGGCTCCTCATTATGTGTGGGCCCGATTCATTAAGTAATTGGTTTGCAGTTGTTTACATGAGTATTAAGGCTCTCTATTCAGGAGCCTTTGAGAGATACATTGTGCAAATGTTGCATGTTATGAATGCAGAATGAGAGGCGGGGGCCAGTCCTATTGGCCAAGCACTACACTCGGCTGAAAAGCAAGAGAAAAGCGCTGGGTGCTGCTTTGCATAGCAATGACTCTGCCTTAATACGCTTTAAAGATTAAATATATGCAGTCTATACAAGATACAAAGAGATACTCTTAACACATTTATATGTGCTCATTTCACTATTATGGCATTGGAGAGAATTGAGGTCTTTCATATTCTGTTTTTTTTCTTCTCCCCTCCACACAATGTTTTTCAGCAAGACACTTTATAGAATGTGCTGTTTTATTGTATTATGAATCACGGCCAAACAGACAGATCTGCAACAGTTTTTTTTTAAGGATTCATCCATTAAAAATATTTTGCTGCCATTGTGAGTGGTAAAGCAAAATCACTTTGTGGTTGAGTGGGGCTGAAAGGAATAATGCAGGAAGGAGTGAGACTTAATAAGCAGCTGCACTCCATGTAAAGACCACTTGTTCCCCTTTGTCTGCGGGTGCATGCCTCTGCTTCCTCTTCTGCAAGAATCTTTGTGCTGTTTTTCTTCCTTTACTGTAGGCATTTCAGATGGTGTTCCTTTTCTCTTTTATTTTTTCTTCTGTTTTTTCCTCTCTTTTTTTTGGCCTGGCCTTGATTTAAGAAAGAATTATCTCACTAAAAAAGCAACAGAAAATGTAGGTCCACCCACACAGACAGTGTGGTGAAGAAAGTGGAACAGCGCCTCTTCAACCTCAGGAGGCTGAAGAGATTTGGCTTGGCCCCTTAAACCCTCACAAACTTTTACAGATGCACAATTGAGAACATCCTGTCGTGCTGTATCACCGCCTGGTACAGCACCTGCTCCGCCTGCAACCGCAGGGCTCTCCACCGGGGGAAAAACTACCTGTTCATCCCGCTATCATCCAGAAGGCGAGGTCAGTACAGGTGCATCATAGCTGGGACTGAGAGACTGAAAAACAGCTTCGGCCTGTTCACCTCGCTATCATCCAGAAGGCGAGGTCAGTACAGGTGCATCAAAGTTGGTACGAGAGACTGAAAAACAGCTTCTATCTTAAGGCCATCAGACTGCTAAATAGCCATCACTAGCCGGCTTCCACCCGGTTACGCAACCCTGCACCTTAGAGGCTGCTACCCTGTATACATAGACTTGTAAACACTAGTTACTTTAATAATGTTTACATACTGCTTTACACATCTCATATGTATATACTGTATTCTATTCTACTGTATTTTAGTCAATGCCACTCCGACATTGCTCAATCTAATATTTATATATTTTTTAATTCCATTTTTTTTACTTTTAGATTTGTTTTTAGATACTACTGCGCTGTTAGATACTACTGCACTGTTGGACCTAGGAACACAAGCATTTCACTACACCCGCAATAACATCTGCTAAATATGTGTATGTGACCAATAAAATTTTATTTGATTTATCTCTCCTTCTCCAGTCATCAGTGGCTGCTATGTTTGTGATGCTGCGTCCCTGCTTGACAAAAACCTTCACTTGACAATTAGTGTGTGGAGCGTTCCCTTGGACAACAGTATGTGCTCAGGCATTCACCCCCCAATCACTCAGACAGAGACAGTGTCATAATCAGAAGTTAGCCCTCTGTGGAAGAGAGGCAAGAGGAAGTGATGTGTTTGGCTCTCTCACAGAACACAGGGAGGGAGAGCGGGAGGGAGGGAGAAAAATAGAGAGATTGCCCCAGAAAGCGGCAGGTAAAGAGACCGACGAACATGCAGACAAACAAACAGAGACGGATTAAACAGAAATGTGGTAAAGGACTTTTGGCAGAGAAAGACCCACAGAGACAAACTGTGCTTTATTTCAGTGCAAATTCCTGGCAAAGTTAGACAAACACCCAGTCTGAAAACAAAAACTTGCTCCTACCCCTAGACACTTCTTACTGGCCCTTCATTTGTAGATCTGAAAGCATCGACAATGTGTAAGCAATATGGGTGTAACTCCATATACTGTAACCCACTGCAATGGTCTATGATTTGATTTGGGACCGGAAAAGAGAAACAGGCAGTGATAGACAGAGAACGACAGAATGGCTGGCAGCATTGAGAGGCTACTGCCAGAGGAGGTCACTCTCCTACATTGGGTTCCTCTTCATTCGCACCATGCCTAACACTCGCCATGCCTAACACTCGCCATGCCTAACACTCGCCATGCCTAACACTCGCCATGCCTAACACGCGCCATGCCTAACACGCGCCATGCCTAACACGCGCCATGCCTAACACGCGCCATGCCTAACACGCACCATCAAGTATCCATTTGTCTAATACCTGGTTACTCACACAATATCATGTCTTTTAATTTCTATTCATGACAAAAGTAAGGTTTTGTTTTTCATAAGAGGAACATTTTATTAGAAAATAATTGGTCACATTCCAATAAGTCATTTGTCTAACTGAGGTTGTTTAAAACAATTTGATAATGTAGTGTAAACTTGTGAATAATTTGAAATGATCTAGAATATAATTGAATATATTTAGGCTATTCCATTTTATTTCCGTCAATCATTGTTGTGTTCTGTTCTGTCAAGCAGCTGTGATTCCAATGAAGGAGCTGCCTGCTATCAATGAATGTAATTGAGTGTGAATCTGTGGCACCATTTTTACAGTTCTGCAGTTCCTCTTTATGGCCAGCAGAGAGCACTCACATGTTAGAGAGCACAGACTGGAAGCAACCAGTGAATGCCCAGGGTTGCCTCACACTGTTGGCCCTCTGAGTGCTAGCTACATCCTACTATAATACTCTGCTGTTTTAAACGTCTAAACAGACCTAAACAATTTAGCTGTGGGTCATAGCTGGGAAGGGAGTAGGAGTTGATGGGGTGATGGGTCTCCCTCTTTTTACCCCTTTCCTTTAGACTAACGCTGTGCTAGAGTGCCTGTGCTATTAGCATTTCTTTGTGGGTGTTAGGAGCTTTAAAAAGACAGGGTAAATTAAGGCAGCATTCTCTACCAGCCTGTGCCAACAGTATATTAAATACCAGGTAAGTATCATTTTCCCAGACAGAATCAACCCTGTATAGCTTTTCCATTACACATCATCAAATTTAATTCCAATGAACTCATTACAAAAACAAAACAACAGTCCAAATTCACAATCATTATATAGTGTAGTTTGGATGGATAGCATATGATAAGTAAAGGATAGAGTCATATGCCTGTCTCCTTTACATAGAGACTAGCAATAAATATGTCTAATTGCGGAGAATAAAAACATATTTTTCAAATGCAGAAGGATAATAAGGGTGTTTATTTGTGTTATTGTGGAATTCTCATATAAGGGGTAGACATGATAGGTTATATTAATATACTTGTTTTGTATCATTTGTGCCAAAGTTTCATACAACATTTCTCCATTCTGCGAGGCATATAACATAATGATAGATAATAATCAAATGTGAGAAAAAAAGCATGAAGTTGTGATTGAACGATGGCAGTCCTCCTGCTCACAAACCTTATTGTAATGTAGATATAACATAAGGTAAACAGTAATATGTAACAATCACAAAAACCAGGAAGGAGCCATTTCAGAAAGGAGGCATTTCAGTGGTAATTTTCATAATTTCCCACATTACATTCAACCCGGCCTACCAGAGTCTGCTAAACAGTGGCCGGCCCAGTCTGTCTTACATATTCAGATCATTGCCTCAATTAAGGCGAACTCCGCACAAGATGAACTGGCATAAATGTTTATGGAAATGGAATACTAGATTGAAGGTCAGCGGCGTCCTGGGCCCACTATGGTAATGGCCCAGTCTTGAAAATCAGCCGGTCCCTGTTTGAAGTGGAACAACTGATAGATCAGCCCCCATGCTGCTTTGGAAGTTATATAAAAGAATATTCCAATTTATTCCCGGAAACATGATTTTATTACCGTCATTACAGTGGCGGGAGAAGAAGTATCATGTTGCTGTAAATGGCTGGATATTAAAGAGGGAATGTGAATATATAAACATATTGACCATGTCTGTGTTTTCACTTCCTTGTGTTTCCCAAATGTTGTGAATTCAGTGTGGTTAAAATATCGTAGCCTAGAATGCTATGCCGTAACAGCTGCTGTTGAATTATGTAAAATAAGTCCCTATATAAATGAAAAGGAACAGTGTTTGACAGGCTATGTTAGTGTAGAAGCAGGCTAAATGGGAAGTAGCAGACCAGACATCCTTGTCTCACTCTTTTCTGTTCCATCTTCACTTCATCTAAAGCAGTGGTTCCCAAACTTTTTATAGTCCCGTACCCCTTCAAACATTCAACCTCCAGCTGCGTACCCCCTCTAGCACCAGGGTCAGCACACTCTCAAATGTTGTTTTTTGCCATCATTGTAAGCCTGCCACACACACTATGCAATACATTTATTAAACATAAGAATGAGTGGGAGTTGTCGTCACAACCCGGCTCGTGGGAAGTGACAAAGAGCTCTTATAGGACCAGGGCACAAATAATAATCAATACCTTTGCTCTTTATTTAGCCATCTAACATATAAAACTTTATTTGTTCATCGAAAATTGTGAATAACTCACCACAGGTTAATGAGAAGGGTGTGCTTGAAAAGATGCACATAACTCTGCAATGTTGGGTTGTATTGGAGAGAGTCTCAGTCTTAAATCATTTTTCACACACAGTCTGTGCCTGTATTTAGTTTTCATGCTAGTGAGGGCCGAGAATCCACTTTCACATAGGTATGTAGTTGCAAAGGGCATCAGTGTCTTAACAGCGCGATTTGCCAAGGCAGGATACTCTGAGCGCAGCCCAATCCAGAAATCTGTCAGTGGCTTCTGATTAAATTACATTTTCACAGAACCGCTTGTTGCAATTTTGATGAGGCTCTCTTGTTCAGATATCGGTAAGTAGACTGGAGGCAGGGCATGAAAGGGATAACGAATCCAGTTGTTTGTGTCATCCGTTTTGGGAAAGTACCTGCGTAATTGTGCACCCAACTCACTCAGGTGCTTCGCTATATCACATTTGACATTGTCCGTAAGCTTGACTTCATTTGCACACAAAAATCATACAATGATGGAAAGACCTGTGTGTTGTCCTTGTTAATGCAGACAGAGAAGAGCTCCAACTTCTTAATCATAGCCTCAATTTTGTCCCGCACGTTGAATATAAACTCAGCAAAAAAAGAAACGTTCTTTTTCAGGACACTGTCTTTCAAAGATAATTAGTAAAAATCCAAATAACTTCAGATCTTCATTGCAAAGGGTTTAAACACTGTTTCCCATGCTTGTTCAATTAACCATAAACAATTAATGAACATGCACCTGTGGAACGGTCGTTAAGACACTAACAGCAATTAACGTCACAGTTATGGAACTTAGGACACTAAAGAGGCCTTTCTACTGACTCTGAAAAACACCAAAAGAAAGATTCCCAGGGTCCCTGCTCATCTACGTGAACGTGGCATGAGTCATGAGGACTGCAGATGTGGCTAGGGCAATACGTACTGTGAGACGCCTAAGACAGCGCTACAGGGAGACAGGATGGACAGCTGATCGTCCTCGCAGTGGCAGACCACGTGTAACAACACCTGCACAGCATCGGTACATCCGAACATCACACCTGCGGGACAGGTACAGGATGGCAACAACAACTGCACGAGTTACACCAGGAACGCACAATTCCTCCAGTGCTCAGACTGTCCGCAATAGGCTGAGAGAGGCTGGACTGAGGGCTTGTAGGCCTGTTGTAAGGCAGGTCCTCAATAGACATCACCGGCAACAATGTTGCCTATGGGCACAAACCCACTGTCGCTGGACCAGACAGGACTGGCAAAAAATGCTCTTCACTGACGAGTCGCGGTTTTGTCTCACCCAGGGGTGATGGTCGGATTCATGTTTATCATAGAAGGAATGAGCGTTACACGAGGCCTGCACTCTGGAGTGGGATCGATTTGGAGGTGGATGGTCCGTCATGGTCTGGGGCGGTGTGTCACAGCATCATCGGATTGAGCTTGTTGTCATTGTAGGCAATCTCAACGCTGTGCGTGAGATGGATGACGTCCTCCTCCCTCATGTGGTACCCTTCCTGCAGGCTCATCCTGACATGACTCTCCAGCATGACAATACCACCAGCCATACTGCTTGTTCTGTGCGTGATTTCCTGCAAGACAGGAATGTCAGTGTTCTGCCATAGCCAGCGAAGAGCCCGGATCTCAATCCCATTGAGCACGCCTGGGACCTGTTGGATCTGAGGGTGAGGGCTAGGGCCATTCCCCCCAGAAATGTCCGCGAACTTTTTTCGAAAAGTACACCATTTTTTTTATAAACATTTGATTTGAAGCTCAACTTGCACTAAGACAACCTCATGGATGTTCTTATGAAAGACGATTTAGTCAGGACTAGCTACAAGGTTGGACAAATTGATGACTTGACCATGTAACTGTTGATCATGTTTTGTCTGTCTGGTATTCCTTAAATTAAACACCCTTTCAATGAAAAGCAAAGAATGTTTCTGGACTGTTTGATAATAGTGGATTTCTGGAAACAGGTTAATGAGACTTAATCTAATCTTATAGATGTTGAAATTCCCTTATTCCCAGAATTTCTCTGACATAAAGGGGACTTAAACATTACAAAAGGGACAGATTGTAAAGGCGGCATAATAGCTGCTAAAACAATCTTGCAAGGTTGTTTTCAGCCTGTAATGAAGCCTAAAACATTTTGATTTTAAAGATGTCCACTGCAAGATTACAATCAGCTTCCAATGTCACGTTGACAAATTGGATCAGGCCTGTGAATCTTATTTCATATCAGTAGCAAAGTTAAACCTTTTTGAATTTGTTGAAGTTTACTTATTTTTGTCTAACGTCCCAATACAACTTATTTTAAATAAATATAGGATTTTTCTTGCATAGAGCATATCTCATTTAATCATATCTGAATGTGTACCTTTTGAACAAAAAATGTGTTATCTAAAAGGCTTCCTCTCAGTTTCAGGAGGACATACTGTATGCAAGGTGCCCTTTCAAATGCAGACAGACAGGCTGATTATTTGTGATTGCATCCTTGCTTCGTCCCCCATTTCCCCTTTTTTTTTACCTTGGTTTCTTGACTGGCTCTGTTTTGATTTGCCTGCTCTGAGTGTCAAAGGTTTTCAGTGGTGTACTCTCTTTTCTTGCCTTGAGGCATAGAGGTAGACATCATCCAAATATCTGCCGGGAAGCTTATTGATATGTCAACGTAATGGTTGCAATATAATGGTAATGCCAGCTATGTAATTGAATGCATGTATTGGAAAGCAATCTTCTCACTGTTGGAAATGGGTAGGGAGTGTTTCTTTTTGGGTGGTTTTTCCAAAAGCAGAAACGTACAGTTTGTAAGATGGAGTGGCTTTCAATAGGATCAGACCCAACATAATTGAGTTCATATACTCAGTGTACAGCAGTCACATTTGGCTGGGCTTGGAGAGAAGGGGGTAATTGTGAGGATGGCAATCAAAGGGGTCATGCGTTTGAATTGAGGGACACATGGATGCAGATGGATGAACACCGTGTGTGTGCGTGTGTGTGTGTGTATGTGTGTCTGTGTGTGTGTGTGTGTGTGTGTGTGTGTGTGTGTGTGTGTGTGTGTGTGTACGTGTGTGTGTGTGTGTGTGTACAAACTGTCCTATTTTTGTTCCATCTCAAATAAAATATTTTCATTGTTGGACATAAAAGTATAAACAACAGGCCATATGGCTGTACGATAACCACGACAGATGATGGGGATATATTGTGGTGGTTGTGAATAGGCCCTGTGATGATGTAAATTGAAGAGGAGGCCTTTAAAAGTAGAACAGCCTACTGCATATGCATCAAGGCACATCAAAGCCCTTTCAGGGGTCACACATTTACATAGCGATATCACTGATGCTATGGGAACCCACCAACCCTGTCTTTGGACCACTTCTGAATAAAGAGAGGGCTTGTGGAAGTCCTTCAACGTGATTAGAACAGGAGTCAAGGAAGTTCCCTTTGGTGTTCCTTCCCTTTAAAACAGGCTTAGGCTTGGAAGTCTGGCTCCTCAAGTTCCTGATAGGCATCCTTGTAACATGCGTGTTACATACACATTTTGGTAAAGGCACTGGTACAAGAAACTAGGCGTTTGATGGTGTGAGTTGTACATTTGATTGATAGGACATGCATAGAGCTAGAATGGTCCTCCATCTCTGCTGCCTTTATTCATGGTGTTTGTGTGATTTCACTGACTGTGACAATGATATCCATTTTATCCTTGAAGGCCATTTACTTATTATGTGCCTGACTTATTGGACACTGCCATACACTATTTAAGTCGTAAGTGCTCTCAATGTCAAAGACCACTGTCACAATAACTATTGCTTTTTGAAATTATGCTTTTAACAAGGTTATTGACTTTTCTGTGCATTTTCAGGAGAGAAAAGACAAAACTGAAAACCTACTCTGCAGTACAGTCTAAAGGTGAGTTAGGAATGCAGCCACATCCATCCTAAATAATGCTGTCTCTATCTCTGTTTCTCATCATGAAGTAAGCTAGATGTTAGCAATATTATGAACCACTTGAGATGTTATGCTAATGACAGAATCATCCATCTATGCATGGATCACAAATGGGTGTGAAAAGGGCACATGGACAATTATTCAAGCTCTTGCTCTCTGTTATAGCAATGCTATCTGTAATTAGTATAGATTTCACAATGATCATATCAGTTCCTGTTTGGGTTTGAATACCCCCATATCTGCTTTTATGAATGTCATGAATCAGTATCATGCCTCAAATGTTGGGTCTGTGTTATGAATTATTTATATTTTTGGGGCGATTCAGACAACAGCAACTCCAAGATAGAAGCTGCCTTACATCCTCAGCACTATAATATGAACAATGACAACTCTGAGGATTTTTATGACTGACTACCTGAGTAAAGGTATTTTTTTATTAAATGTATTTATTATTTGAACCCCTTTTTCTCCCAAATTTCGATCTTGTCTCATCACTGCAACTCCAATGGGCTCGGAAGGTCGAGTCATGCGTCCTCCGAAACATGACCCGCCAAACTGCAGTTCTTAACGCCCGCCTGTCAGCCGCACCAATCTGTCAGAAGAAACACTGATCAACTGACGACCGAGGTCAGCCTGCAGGCGCCCGCCACAAGGTGTCGCTAAAGTGCGTAAAGCCAAGTAAAGCCCCACAGGCCAAATCCTTCCCTAACCCGGACAACGCTGGACCAATTGTGCGCCACTCTATTGGACTCCCGATCCCGGCCGCTTGTGATACAGCCCGGGATTGAACCCGAGTCTGTAGTGACGCCTCTAGCACTGCGATGCAGTGCCTTATACCGCTGCGCCACTCGGGAGGCTAGAGGAAAGGGATTCTTAACAGAAGCTGCTGAGAACGCTTTAGAGAATGTCACCATACTGTTTTATTTTTTTCTTCCATCCATTACCCTTATCTGGCTAGATTATATTTATGTTGTAAAATGTATGCATACTGTATCATACAAAAATAATAATAATAAACCTGATGCCTCTTACTGTGGATAAAGTATGTGAAGCGTTTTAAAAAGACACGCTGATGTTAACCCTGCTTCAGTCTCTTTATCTGAATGACTCTTACAACTCATAATAACAGCTTGAAATAGATTAATCTGGTCTTTTAAAGCGATTTGTTTGCACTAGGCTGGAAATCATGCATTTTGAATGCTGCTAGCATCTCCGAGTGGTCTGCATCTAGCATGCTTGAGTGTAGTGATGTGAGTCACCTGTGAAATGACAAAGAACAATGGGCCACTCTGGATGTTACCAAACGACCTGCAGACCTGTTGAAGTGGCCCATCGCCCAGGACAAGATAATAATAATAATAATAAATAATTTATAACATTTCTATAGCACTTTTCATGGTATCTCAAAGACGTATTGTCGTGTTTACAGACCCACAATAGAAACAACGGATCACAATGTATGTTTTTGGAACTGTTTAGTGAAGTTGTAGTTATGTACAAAGATGATATCAGACCTGGATTAGTTTTCTTTTTCATTTCCCATGTGCCTTTTCATTTTCTATGACATTTCGGACTCCCTAATATCTTATTGCTTTAAGGAATGTTTTAGTACAATCATGTTTTATTTTTGTATAATACTTTGTGATCAAATTGTTTGAGTGGACATGCAGTACTCAGAAACATAATTACATTTAATAGGAAAAAAAAGATGCGGTCTTTGTTGGTTCACTTTGTTAAACCCCTCAACCTGCCCTCCCTCCCATCTACCCTTTTCACTCTTAAAGTAACAGTACCTCTGAGTGACGGTGGCTGTGTTCGAGAGGAGCAAAACCGTAATGTGTCATAGATAAATTGTAACTCACTGACTGATCTACAAATAATAATGGTGAGTTATTTATAATGCAATATTCTATGTAGATCAGTCAGTCGGCAGTTGCCTGCACTGTCGGCTGCAATGTCAAACAATCTCAATTAATATTTACTCCACAAACAGAAATGCATACAAAGCACTCCCTTGCACTACATTTGGCAAATCTGACCATAACTCTATCTTCCTAATTACAGCTTACAAGCAAAAACTCTAACAGGAAGTACCAGTGACGGGTTCAATACAGAAGTGGTCCGATGAAGACTGATGCTAAGCAACAGGACTGTTTCACTAGCGTAGACTGGAATATGTTCCGGCATTCATCCGATGGCATTGAGGAGTTGACCACATCAATCACCGGCTTCATTATTAAGTACATCGACGATGTCATCCCCACTGTGACCATACATACATTTCCCGAACAGAAACCATGGATTACGGTCAACATCCGCGCTGAGCTAAAGGATAGAGCTGCCACTTTCAAGAAACGGGACACTAATCCGGACACTTATAAGAAATTCCCACTACGCCCTCCGACGAACCATCAAACAGACAAAGTGTCAATACAGGACTAAGACTGAATCCTATTATACCAGCTCTGACGCTCGTCGGATGTGGCAGGGCTTGCAATCTATCACAGATTACAAAGGGAAACCCAGCTGCGAGCTGCCCAGTGACACGAGCCTACCAGATGAGCTAAATGCCTTCTATTCTCTCTTCGAGGCAAGCAACACTGAATCATACATTAGAGCACCAGCTGTTCCAGGCGACTATGTGATCACGCTCTCCGTAGCCAATGGGAGTAAGACCTTTTAAACAGGTTAACATTCACAAGGCCGCAGGGCAAGACAGATTACCAGGACGTGTACTCCGAGCATGCGATGACCAGCTGACAAGTGTCTTTACTGATATTTTCCAACTTCCCCCTGACCCAGTCTGTAATACCTACATGTTTCAAGCAGACCAGCCTAGCCCTGTGCCCAAGAATGCTAAGGTAACCTGTCTAAATGACTTTCGCCACGGAGCACTCACATCTGTAGCCATGAAATGCTTTGAAATGCTGGTCATGGTTCACATCAACACCATCATCCCAGACACCCTGGACCCACTCCAATTCATATACAGATCTACAGTTGAAGCAATCTCTATTGCACTCCACATTGCCCTTTCCCACCTGGACAAGAGGAACACCTATGTGAGAATGCTGTTCATTGACTACAGCTTAGCGCTTAACACCATAGTGCCCTCCAAGTTCATCACATGGTTCTAATGGTCATGAAAATCCTGGAAAAGTCATGGAATTTTAAAATGGTGTTTTCCAGGTCTGGAAAAGTTTTTGACAATTATTACATTAAAAAGTCATGGAAATTAATGTAATCATTTCTGATAATGTAATTTATTTCATAAAAACCAACATATCAGCCAGGATCGGAATGACACTTTAGCAGGTCTGTGTTTGCATGCATGACCTGCATGTGTGCCTTTGCTCACGGAGAGAGAGACAGTCGGACATTGCAGCAGCAGGTAGGCCTATAAAATATGATAAAGAACAGTCTAACTAGGGAGCCAATTCAAAACACATCTTGTACCCTCTAGTTAACTGTTTAGCTATTATTATCATATATTAATGTTTTCGTTCTGTCCCAAAAAACTTTCCACCAACACGAGCGAATAAGGCCATACAAAGATAATGAATTTAAATTATTATTTTTGATGAAATGTACGATTCACTTCACCAATGTATTAGTTGGCATTTGGTTAAATTGCGGTGAATCAAACCATGTGAATCAAAATAATACTTTTCCCCTTATCGTGAACATACATTTTAGGAAAATTGATTAGATGTAGCCTTTCTTTTGGTTTATGTGGCTACAAAACTTGTTTATTTGGGCTTCCTATGTATGGGACATTGCAACTCAATAGACGCTAGTCAGCTTGCAAAGTAAACACTTCTAAGGTAGTTAAGATATATATAACTAAACTAGAAAAGCTACATTTCCTGAAAAAAATGTGTGGGCTTGCTTCAGCTGAACAAAATATTTGTAGCCTTCCATAGCCATTTGATCTTTGATATATTGAATGAGTTAATTATTTCAAAAGACATAAAATGTATTTTGTCTAAATGTTGCAATGTTTTACATCAAGGGTGGTCAACTATCCTCCAGGAGAGCTAATGGGTATGCAGGCTTTTTTTCTAGTCCCCCTCTAACAAACCACATTTTAGAATTGAACTGCTCTACCGGACCTTGATAAACTGTCTCTGAAGTGTTTGAGCAGGGCTTGATCAAAAGCCTGCACACACAGTAGTTCTCCAGACTGAGGGTTGACCACATGTGTTTTATACAGTTGCGTAACAGGTATTCTACTTAGGTTAAGTTCCTTGCTCAATGACAGGAGACGGTACATGGGATCAGAGAGCAGCCTCCCAGTGTTGATTCCAAATGATGTTTACTTTTTTATACATACATGGACACGCCGCCAATTGTTGGTCATGGAAATTTGATGAAAGTCATGAAATTGTCAAAATGTGTATGACCCCTGTCGTCACAAAGCTAAGGACCCTGGGACTAAACAACTGGATCCTGGACATCCTGACTGGCCGCCCCCAGGTGGTGCGGGTAGGCAACAACACATTCGCCATGCTGACCCTTAACACGGAGGCCACTCATGGGTGCGTGTTCAGTCTCCTTCCATACTCCCTGTTCTCCCGCGACTGTGTGGCCGCAAACGACTCCAACACCATCAAGTTTGCTGATGAAATACCGCTGGTAGGCCTGATGATGAGACAGCCTGTGAGGAGGAAGTCCTGAACATCTCTAAAACTAAGAGCATTGTATTTGGTACAAATCATTCCTTAAGTGCTAGACCTCAGCTGAATCTGGTAATGAATGATGTGGCTGTTGAACAAGTTGAGGAGACTAAATTGGCGTTACCTTAGATTGTAAACTGTCATGGTCAAAACGTATAGATTCAATGGTTGCAAAGATGGGGAGAGGTCTGTCCGTAATGAAGAGATGCTCAGATTTTTTTGACACCACAATCCAAAAAGCAAGTTCTGCAGGCTCTAGTTTTGTCTAATCTTGATTATTATCCAGTCTTGTGGTCCAGTGCTGCAAGGAAAGACCTAGTTAAGCTGCAGCTGGCCTAGAACAGAGTGGCACTTCTTGCTCTTCATTGTAATCAGAGGGCTGATATAAATACCATGCATGCCAGTCTCTCTTGGCTAGGAGTTGAGGAGAGACTGACTGCATCACTTCTTTCTATAAGAAATTGTGTTGAAAATTCCAAATTGTTTGCATAGTAAACTTATACACAGCTGACACACACACTTCCCCCACCAGACATGCCACCAGGGGTCTTTTCACAGTCCCCAAATCCAGAACAAATTTAAGGAAGCGTACAGTATTATATAGAGCCATTATTGCATAGAACTCCCTTCCATCTCATATTGCTCAAATAAACAGCAAACCTGGTTTAAATAAACAGATAAAGCAACACCTCACGGCACAACGCCTCTCCCCTATTTGACCTAGATAGTTTGTGTGTATGCATTGATATGTAGGCTACGTGTGCCTTTTTAAAAATGTATGTAGTTCTGTTCTTGTCTAATGATGTTCTATATTATGTCATTCTGTATTATGTTTCATGTTTTGTGTGGACCCCAGTAAGAGTAGCTGCTGCTTTTGCAACCGCTAATAAAATACCAAATACCTGGCACTGCGGTGCCAGAACAACAACCTCTCCCTCAACGTCAGCAAGACAAAGGAGCTGATTGTGGACTACAGGAAACGGAGGGCCGAGCACTACCCCATTCAAATCGACGGGGCTGTAGTGGAGCGGGTCGAGAGCTTCAAGTTCCTCGTTGTCTAGATCACTAAGGATCTATCATGGTCCACACACACTGACACAGTCATAAAGAGGGAAAGACAACGGCTCTTCCCCCTCAGGAGGCTGAAAAGATTTGTCCTTATCCTCAAAAATGTCTACAGCTGAAACATTGAGAGCATCTTGACTGACTGCATCACCTCTTGGTATGGCAACTGCTTGGCTTCCAACCGCAAGGCGCTACAGAGGGTGGTGTGTCCCAGTACATGGGGCCGTGCTCCCTGTCATCTAGGACCTCTATACATGCTGTGTCAGAGGACAGCCCTAAAAATTATCAAAGACTCCAGCCACCCAATAGACTGTTCTCTCTGCTACCGCACGGCTAGCGGTTCTGATGCACCAAGTCTGGAACCAACAGGACCCTGAACACCTTCTACTCCCAAGCCATAACACTGCTAAATAGTTAGTCCAGGTAGCTATTTGGTTAACTATTTAACTATCTGCATTAACCCTTTTTTCCACGAACTTTTTTGACTTATCACATACGCTGCTGCTACTGTTTATTATCTGTCACATTATTCCTGGTTATATGTAAATACCTCAATTACATCATACCCCTGCAAGTCGACTTGGTACTGCTACCCTGTGTATATAGCCAAGTTATTGTTACTAATTTTGTATTTATTATTACTTTTATTATTACATGTTTTACTTTCTATTATTGATCTATTTCCTTTCTCTCTGCATTGTTGGGAAGGTCCTGTAAGTACCCTTTTCACTGTTAGTCTACAGCAGTTGTTTACCAAGCATGTGACCAATAAAATTTGATTTGAAAATTCATTACACTAGTTAACATACGTTGGAAGTCACCTTGGAAGTCACCTAATCAATGTGGCATCTCCATAGACTGGCCCTCAACCCGTTATCCAGTTCTATAAATATCCTGTTACTGCTATCCTGTGGGAGGTTGTCTTTCTGAATCGTACATGAAAGTTCATCTGTATCATGTCTGTAGAATATTGAACATTTGCAAAGCCATGTTATGTTGTAATATTGTAGAAGCCCATGGCATTTAGTACATCAGTAGGATTCCATTAGTCAGCTTTTAGGTGACTTTATATGCCTGAACCTTCTGAAGCAGGACTCCACACTCATTACCAGTAATGGTTTCAGCCAGCCCTGGCCTCACGCAGAAAGGGAACGTGGCAGAATAATTTGGAGTTTGCTAAAAGGCTGCCTAACATAATATCCATGTTAAGGAGCAGGTCAACAGATACGGCAGATAGCTCTGTGAGAGTGGAGGTATGTTGTACTAATATGTAGCAACACAATAAACATTTCTAAAGAGAACTTTTCCTGATTTACTCTTCGGTGAGAGGCAGTGCCTGTACGCCACGTTTAACTCTTAGCTTTTAACACTGTGGTAGCAGGCTGTGAATCATGACATGTCAGGGGAGATTGTGATTCACGATTCAATGACCTCTTACAGTGTACATACTTAAATGGATAATACAGAAAATATTAGACCATCAGCTCTTTGAACATACACTACCATTCAAAAGTTTGGGGTCACTTAGAAATGTCCTTGTTTTTGAAAGAAAAGCACTTTTTTTTTTGTCCATTAAAATAACATCAAATTGATCAAAAATACAGTGAAGACATTGTTAATGTTGTAAATGACTATTGTAGCTGGAAGCGGCTGATTATTTTTATGGAATAGCTACAATGGCTTACAGAGGCCCAATATCAGCAACCATTACTCCTGTGTTCCAATGGCACGTTGTGTTAGCTAATCCAAGTTGATCATTTTAAAAGGCTACGGCTAATTGATCATTAGAAAACCCTTTTGCAATTATGTTAGCACAACTGAAAACTGTTGTTCTGATTAAAGAAGCAATAAAACTTGCCTTCTTTAGACTAGTTGAGTATCTGGAGCATCAGCATTTATGGGTTCTATTACAGGCTCAAAATGGCCAGAAACAAAGAACTTTCTTCTGAAACTCGTCAGTCTATTCTTGTTCAGAGAAATGAAGGCTATTCCATGCGTGAAATTGCCAAGAAACGAAAGATCTCGTACAAAGCTGTGTACTACTCCCTTCACAGAACAGCACAAACGGGCGCTAACCAGAATAGAAAGAGTGGGAGGCCCCGGTGCACAACTGAGCAAGAGGACAAGTACATTAGAGTGTCTAGTTTGAGAAACAGACACCTCACAAGTCCTTAACTGGCAGCTTCATTAAATAGTACTCGCAAAACACCAGTCTCAACATCAACAGTGAAGAGACAACTTCGGGATGCTGGCCTTCTAGGCAGTTCCTCTGTCCAGTGTCTGTGTTCTTTTGCCCATCTTAATCTTTTCTTTTTATTGGCCTGTCTGATATATGGCTTTTTCTTTGCAACTCTGCCTAGAAGGCCAGCATCCTGAAGTCGCATCTTCACTGTTGACGTTTGAACGGTAGTGTCACGTCCTGACCAGTATAGGGGTTATTGGTTATGGTAGTTTGGTCAGGACATGGCAGAGGGTATTTGTTTTATATGGTTCGGGGGTTATGTGTATGTAGAGGGGTATTGTATTTATGTGTTCCGGGGGTTTTTGGTGTATGTTCTTGTTTTGGGTTTCTAGGTTTTCTAGGTTTTGTATTTCTTTGTTGGCCTGGTGTGGCTCTCAATCAGGAACAGCTGTACATCGTTGTTCCTGATTGGGAGTCATACTTAGGGAGCTTGTTTTCACCTGTCTCATTGTGGGTAGTTGTATTTTTTTACTGCTGTTATTATAGCCTGTGAAACTGTCGGTCGTTCGTTCTTTGTTTCTTGTTTTCGTGTTCACTTTAACTAAATAAAATAAAATAATGATGAGCACGCAACCCGCTGCGCCTTGGTCCCCTTCTCTCTTCAACGATGGCCGTTACAGAACTACCCACCACAAGATGACCAAGCAGCGGGGATTGGAGCACCGGCCTGAAGGTTGGACCTGGCTGAAGGAACGGCAATATTGGGAGGACAAGTTACGGGAGCTACGGGAACCTGAGAGGCACCTCCAATAAAAACAATTTGGGGGGGGGGGGCACACGGGTAGTTTGGCGGGGCCCGGATTAAGCCCAAGCCAACTCCCTGTGCTTATAGGAAGCAGCCTGTCATTAGTCAGGTCCCGTGCTATGGGATGATACGCATGGTGTTGAGGCCGAGTATTCACAGGCCGGTGTGCGAGGTGCCAGCGCCCCACATTTGCCAGGGAGAAGTGGGCATCCAGCCAGTACGGGCGGTGCCAGTCCTGCGATCAAGACCGCCTGTGCGCCTCCACGGCCTGGTATATCCACAGCCAGCATCACGCACCAGGCCTCCAGTGTGTCAGCCCGGTCCAACTCAGCCTGTTCCCACTCCCCGCACTAGCCCTGAGGTGCGTGTCCCCAAACTGGCACATCCAGTACCAACACCACGCATCAGGCTTCCAGTGCATCAGCCCAGTCCAACTCGGCCGGTTCCTGCTCCCCGCACTAGCCCTGAGGTGCGTGTCCCCAAACTGGCACATCCAGTACCAGCACCACGCATCAGGCTTCCAGTGCGTCAGCCCAGTTCCGAGTGTCCGGCAACAGTACCTCGTCCAGAGTGTCCGGCAACAGTACCTCGTCCAGAGTGTCCGGCAACAGTACCTCGTCCAGAGTGTCCGGCAACAGTACCTCGTCCGGCACCGAGTGAGTCGGCCTACTGTCCGGCACCGAGTGAGTCGGCCTACTGTCCGGCACCGAGTGAGTCGGCCTACTGTCCGGCACCGAGTGAGTCGGCCTACTGTCCGGCACCGAGTGAGTCGGCCTACTGTCCGGCACCGAGTGAGACGGCCTACAGTCCGGCACCGAGTGAGACGGCCTACAGCCCGGAGCTCCCAGTCGCCCTACAGTCCAGGGTCATCAGTGAATGGCCTCAGGCAGAGCATTTCAGTGGGGGTGGATGGGTCAGGTAGGGGACTGAGGCCTGAGCCGGAGCCACCTCCATTGTAGGAGGTTTGGGGAGGGGGGGTGTAGCACAGGAGCCGTCGGTGACGGCAGCCACCCTCCCTTCCCTCCCTTTAGTTAGGGGTTTATTTTGGGTTTTTTGTTGTGAGGTGCATCCGGGGTCTGCACCTTTTGGGGGGGGGGGGGGGTACTGTCACGTCCTGACCAGTATAGGGGTTATTGGTTATGGTAGTTTGGTCAGGACGTGGCACAGGGTATTTGTTTTATATGGTTCGGGGGTTATGTGTATGTAGAGGGGTATTGTATTTATGTGTTACGGGGGTTTTTGGTGTATGTTCTTGTTTTGGGTTTCTAGGTTTTGTATTTCTTTGTTGGCCTGGTGTGGCTCTCAATCAGGAACAGCTGTACATCGTTGTTCCTGATTGGGAATCATACTTAGGGAGCTTGTTTTCACCTGTCTGATTGTGGGTAGTTGTATTTTGCACTGCTGTTATTATAGCCTGTGAAACTGTCGGTCGTTCGTTCTTTGTTTCTTGTTTTCGTGTTCACTTTAATTAAATAAAATAATGATGAGCACGCAACCCGCTGCGCCTTGGTCCCCTTCTCTCTTCAACGATGGCCGTTACAGGTAGTGTATAATATGAGTTCTGTTGTTGAAGCATGAAACATGGGCTACTTGCTATATGGGTCCTTTTACATACGATCATCACTCACAATTACAAAGCCAGAGTCACTTTTGGATGGCATTGAATACATGCCATAGAACGTGTGGTTCGTATTACAATAGATATGTCTACCATTTTATTTTTTGATCTATCTACAGCCCTCTGTTTGTGTGGCCATGCAGAATGCACTCAATATGACAAACCATTTAACCAGCACTTTCAATAGTGTGTGTTCCCATAACAATGGCAATCCAATGATAAAGTCTGTGGTAGTATATAAGCATATGAGTCATTTCTTGACATGGCTGTCATCAGACGTACACTGTACTTTCCTATGCGCCCACTGCTCTCAATATAGGTCAAGCACCGTTCTCTTTCTGTTGCAATTTTGTACATTTACACCAAGAGTAGCTTTGAATTGCATCTATTGAACAGCAAGTATTGAATAGATCACCATTGTTAAAGACACCTGCCTTCAGCAGGGTGCAGATAGAAATGGAATGACTAGATTTTTGTGTCTTGAAATTCTATTGGCAACACCCTGTAGGCCTATGTTCCTGTTGAAAATGACTTTGTGGCACCCGAGGGTGAAAGAGCTCTAGAAATGACAAATTCACACTCCCATGAAAATCTCAAAAGAGTTCCCTGTTGGAGCAGACTGTACTGTATATTCTAAAGAAGCTCTATGCTTTGGTTTCCCCTGTATGATATCTGACGCTGACGTGTAAAATATGTCATTTTGCTCACTGGGTTATTTATTTGACCTGCACACTCCTTAAGTACAGTATCTGAAGGAAACATGTAGGACGTTTTTAGTTTGTCACTTTGGTAAAGGCTTTGGTCTAAAGTTCTCTGAAAGCCTTTTCATGACTTCAAACATGTAAATAGGTATTGTATCCTCTGATAGTATTCTCCCCACCAGGGAAAGCACTGTCACTGTATTTTCATTTGAAGAAACATATTGTCATTGAATTTTCAAATCTAACTGCCAAAGGTTTTACTACACCTCCAGACATAATTCAATATTTGTTTTGCCTGTTAAGAGGATGGCATTTCTCACACACAACCCAAATGTGAAGATGTCTTTTACCTGAAGAAAATCATTTTAATACAATGTTCTTTCATTATCTCACAATACTGAATGTTTTGTGTATAAAATCTGCAGTCCTCTGAGGGATGAAGAATGCAGCAGCATATTCAGCCAGACAAGGCTTTGTTGCAGGCAAATTATGTAAAAAAATTAAAATAAAAAAAATATTCAGCTTTTCGGTTGAATAGTTGAGCATCAAAAATGAGCGAAGGCAGAATCTTGACTGTGGCCAGTTGAGAACATGTTCTCATTTACAACTGCGACCAGGCCAAAATAAAGCGAAACAGTGTGACACAAACAACACAGCGTTACACATGGGATTAACAAACACACAGTCAATAACAAAATAGAAAAATCTATATACAGTGTGTGCAAATGTAGTAAGATTAGGGAGGTAAGGCAATAAATAGGCCATAGTGGTGAAATAATTACAATTTAGCAATTAAACACTGGAGTGATAGATGTGCAGAAGATGAATGTGCAAATAGAGGTACTGGGGTGCAAAGGAGCAAAAAAACAAAAAACAATATGGGGATGAATTAGGTGGGTGGGTTATTTACAGATGGGCTGTGTACAGGTGCAATGATCAGTAAGCTGCTCTGACAGCTGATGCTTAAAGTTAGTGAGGGAGATATGAGTCTCCAGCTTCAGTGATAAAAAAAATAATAATAATTGTTCAAGTCATTTGCAGCAGAGAACTGGAAGGAAAGGCGGCCAAATGAGGAGTTGTCTTTGGGGATGACCAGTGAAATATACCTGCTGGAGCGCGTGCTACATTTTTTAAAAATGTATAAAAATAAAAAACTGAAATATCAAATGTACATAAGTATTCAGACCCTTTACTCAGTACTTTGTTGAAGTGCCTTTGGCAGCGATTACAGCCTTGAGTCTTCTTTGGTATGACGGTACAAGATTGGCACACCTGTATTTGGGGAGTTTCTCCCATTCTTCTCTGCAGATCCTCTGAAGCTCTGTCAGGTTGGAGGGGAGCGTCATTGCACAGCTATTTTCAGTTATCTCCAGATATGTTTGATCGGGTTCAAGTCTGGGCTCTGGCTGGGCCACTCAAGGACATTCAGAGACTTGTCCCGAAGCCACTCCTGCGTTGCCTTGGCTGTTTGCTTAGGGTCATTCTCCTGTTGGAAGGTGAACCTTCGGCCCAGTCTAAGGTCGTGAGCGATCTGGAGCAGGTTTTCGTCAAGGATCTCTCTGTACTTTGCTCCATTCATCTTTGCCTCGATCCTGACTAGTCTCCCTGTGCCTTCCGCTGAAAACATCCCCACAGCATGATGCTGCCACCACAATGCATAGGGATGGTATTGGCCAGGTGTTGAGCAGTGCCTAGTTTCCTCCAGACGTGACGTTTGGCATTCAGGCCAAATAGTTAAATCTTGGTTTCATCAGACCAGAGTCCTTTAGGTCCCTTTTGGCAAACTCCAAGGGGGCTGTCATGTGCCTTTTACTGAGGAGTGACTTCCATCTGGCCACTCTACCATAAAGGCCTGATTGGTGGAGTGCTGCTGAGATGGTTGTCCCTCTGGAAGGTTCTGCCATCTCCACAGAGGAACTCTAGAGCTCTGTCAGAGTGACCATCAGGTTCTTGGTCACCTCCCTGACCAATGCCCTTCTCCCCCGATTGCTCAGTTTGGCTGGGCGGCCAGCTCTAGGAAGAGTCTTGGTGGTTCCAAACTTCTTCCATTTAAGAATGCTGGAGGCCACTGTGTTCTTGGGGAACTTCAATGCTGCATACATGTTTTGGTACTTTTCCCCAGATCTGTGCCTCGACACAATCCTGTCTCGGAGCTCTCCAGACAATTCCTTTGACCTCATGGCTTGGTTTTTGCTCTGACATGCACTGTCAACTGTGGGACCTTATATAGTCAGGTTTGTGCCTATCCAAACATATCCAATCAATTGAATTTACCACAGGTGAATCAAGTTGAAGAAACCTCTTAAGGATGATCAATGGAAACAGGATGCACCTGAGCTCAATTTTGAGTCATGCATGCTGACCACACTGCTCGCGTCGCGAGCACATGTACACGTAAATGTACACATACATGTTATTCAATCATTGCCCCCACACTGCTCACGACCGTCTGCGTAGCCAGGCGCTAAAATAGAACTTGGTTCTATTTGTGATGCTTGATGCACTGCAAGTCCTGTCTCTCTCAACTCCTCATTGGTTTTTAGGAGCATATACCCAGTTGGTGGTGGTAATGCAGCTTAAAGTTGGTTGCCAACCCTCATATAAAGTCCAAAGAAGAAGAAGATGCCTGAAGGAGGAGAAATTACTAGAAACAAACTCGGTTTACCCATTTATCTGTGGATGAATTGTTGGAGTAGAGGACCTTGTGCATTTCAGGTCAAATAACAACCCAATGTTTATATCCCAGGAGAAATTAGCTAGGAACAGCAAGCTAGCTAGCTAAATTGCCTTAAACGTTTTATGCTCTTCGACCTTGGTTCAGAGTTTGTTTTGATATTTCAACCTGTGTGTCCTGATCGCATCTGTGGTGGGTGGACAAAATCAACATGCGCATGTGCGCGAGAAGTCTGATCAGCATGTCATAGCAAAGGGTCTGAATACTTATGTAAATAAGGTATTTCTGTTTTGAATTTTTTATACATTTGCAACATTTTCAAAAAACCTGTTTTCGCTTTGTCATTATGGGGTATTGTGTGTAGATTGATGAGGGAAAAAATTATTGAATCAAATCTAGCATTATTTAAAAAAAAATATATATTATTTAACTAGGCAAGTCAGTTAAGAACAAATTATTATTTACAATGACGGCCTAGGAACAGTGGGTTAACTGCCTTGTTCAGGGGCATAACGACAGATTTTTACCTTGTCAGCTCGGGGATTCGATCTAGCAACCTTTCGGTTACTCTAACTACTAGGCTACCTGCCACCCCCATGCTGTAGCGTACCAAAATGTGTAAAAAGTGAAGGGGTCTGAATACTTTCTGAATGCACTGTAGCTATCATTGTTTGTTCAGGTTTTCAAAATAATCTCCTTCTTAAATCAAATGTTCCTGCTGTGATAAAAATGATCCACGTATTTTGCCTATGACTCAACACTATACACAAGGGGTGCAAATTAGGTTTGAGAAGTGGGGGGGACATAACTTGGCGGTGGATCTACGGGTCCTCCCCCAGAATCTTTTGGGCCATCTAAAGATAATTTCCTGCTGTTTTACACAATCCAGTATGCCATCATCAAGCTAGGTAAGAGATCATTATTAAATATGTTTTAAGTGATTAATAAGACTGAACTAGATCAAAGGTAATTCAATAATAAATATTGTGTTGCACTTTTTTAATTTTTAAATTTTTACTTTTACCTCTTTTTCTCCCCAATTTCATGATATCCAATTGGTAGTTACAGTCTTGTCCTATCGCTGCAACTCCCCTATGGACTCGGGAGAGGTGAAGGTCGAGAGCCATGAGTTTTCCGAAACATGACACTACCAAGCCGCACTGCTTCTTGGCACACTGCTCGTTTAACCCGTAAGCCAGACGCACCAGGAAACACCGAAGTCAGCTTGGAGGCGCCCGGTCTGCCACAAGGAGTCACTAGAGCACGATGGGACAAGGAAATCCCGGCCGGCCAAACCCTCCCCTAACCCGGACGACTCTGGGCCAATTGTGCGCCGCCTCATGGGTCTCCTGGTTACGGTGTTGCACCTTTAACCAACAGCCTAACAAATGAACAACTCTTGAAAAAATACAGAGACTTTTGATTGTCATTATTAAGACATCCTCTATATCAAATTTCAGCTAAACCGACCAGCCAGCCCGAGCTGCCTGTACGCCGGATCCCAAACAGTATAGTCAATAACTCAACTTTCGCCCAACACAATTTCCTTCCCAGTTCCCACCTTTATTTTTTTTTTCGATTTGGAAACACAAAAAAACACATACACCTCAAATATACATTAATACAAAGAAACAGCAAATCCTCCATATAATTAATCTCATAGGCCTAATAGTACCATAGAGCTCTTTTTACTTGCACACAATGTAGCTGGGTTGTCATGTCCTGTTCCAAGGGGTCCACCACCCTACAGCGCCCCAACCCAACACACCCCACTCAGCTTTAGGATCTTAGTGAAACATAAAAAATGCATTGGTTTTGGGTGTGTTAGGCCAAGGCCAGAGTGACGGGAGACCCCCAGGGCAGCAGACCCCCAAGGCCAGGACTGAACAGCCCAGCAGCTAGGGATTGCCTAAATAGGTATCTCCCCTGAAGTGGACATGTTTTCAATACAGACTCCTTTATTCGTGAAGAGGGCACGACAACACCTTTTCCCCCTCAGGAGACTGAAAAGATTTGGCATGGGTCCCCAGATCCTCAAAAAGTTATACAGCTGCACCATCGAGAGCATCCTGACCGGTTGCATCACCGCCTGGGATGGCAACTGTTCGGCATCCGACCATAAGGCGCTACAGAGGGTGCATGACTGGGGCCAAGCTTCCTGCCATCCAGGACCTACAGTGCCAGTTTGGACACACCTACTCATTCCAGGGTTTTTATTTATTTTTACAATTTTCTACATTGTAGAATAATAGTGAAGACATCAAAACTGTGAAATAACACATATGAAATCATGTAGTAATCAAAATATATTTTATATTTGAGATTCTTCAAAGTAGCCACCCTTTGCCTTTGATGGCAGCTTTGCACACTCTTGGCATTCTCTCAACCAGTTTAATGAGGAAGGCTTTTCCAACAGTCTTGAAGGAGTTCCCACATATGTTGAGCACTTGTTGGCTGCTTTTCCTTCACTCTGCTGTCCAACTCATCCCAAACCATCTCAATTGGGTTGAGGTCGGGTGATTGTGGAGGCCAGGTCATACATTGACCCCCCCCCCCCCCCCCCCCCTTTGTTTTTACACTGCTGCTACTCGCTGTTTATTGTCTATGCATAGTCACTTTACTCTCTCACAGGAGAGGAGAGGCGAGGCTGGAGAGGAGAGGAGAGGCGAGGCTGGGCCAGTTTTATGACACCTCACACCAAATGTAAATATTATGCAGAGGAGAACCCTCTCCTGCTCTTCAGTACCAACCAAAGGAATTCCTTTGTCCTCCAGGAAACTTTTGCTGCCAAAACTATAACATCCAAAAAAGCTAATATTGGAACAATATTTCTAAGATAGGAATGTTCAGTGGGAATCTAAAGATGAATCATGTCATATTGCTTTTCATTGTGTGATGTTATTAAAAACTGTATGAACCAAATATTGTAACTTAGGAAGGAAACCCCCTTCGGCTGTTAAGTTTCCATCCAATATGATGTTCATACAATATGACGAACGATGAAACTATTCTTGTTAAGATAGGAATGCCATTTTAGTTTTCTAACGAGATCGTAGTTTTCATGTCTCTTGCACATTAAGGGGGTGTTTTGCTGGTACTATTTAATGAAGCTGCCAGTTGAGGACTTGTGAGGTGTCTGTTTCTCAAACTAGACACTCTAATGTACTTGTCCTCTTGCTCAGTTGTGCAGTGGGGCCTCCCACTCCTCTTTCCATTCTGGTTAGAGCCAGTTTGCTCTGTTATGTGAAGGGAGTAGTACACAGCGTTTTACGAAATCTTCAGTTTCTTGGCAATTTATCACATGGAATAGCCTTCATTTCTCAGAACAAGAATAGACTGACGAGTTTCAGAAGAAAGTCCTTTGTTTCTGGCCAGTTTTATTGCTTCTTTAACCAGAACAATAGTTTTGGCTGTGCTAACATAATTTGCAAAAGGGTTTTCTAATAATCAATTAGCCTTTTAAAATGATAAACTTGGATTAGCTAACACAACGTGCCATTGGAACACAGGAGTGATGGTTGCTGATAATGGACCTCTGTACGCCTATGTAGATATTCCATTTAAAATCAGCTGTTTCCAGCTACAATAGTCATTTACAACATTAATAATGTCTACACTGTATTTCTGATCAATTTGATGTTATTTAAATGGACAAAAACAAGGACATTTCTAAGTGACCCCAAACTTTTGAACGGTAGTGTATATGCGTGTATATTAACTCTGCAATAAAAGAAACGTCCTTTCACTGTCAACTGCATTTATTTCCAGCAAACTTAACATGTGAAAATATTTGAATGAACATAACAAGATTCAACAACTGAGACATAAACTGAACAAGTTCCACAGACATGTGACTAACAGAAATTGAATAATGTGTCCCTGAACAAAGGGTGGTCAAAATCAAAAGTAACAGTCAGTATCTGGTGTGGCCACCAGCTGCATTAAGTACTGCAGTGCATCTCCTCCTCATGGACTGCACCAGATTTGCTAGTTCTTGCTGTGCAATGTTACCCCTCTCTTCCACCAAGGCACCTGCAAGTTCCCGGACATTTTGGGGGGGAATGGCCCTAGCCCTCACTCTCTGATCCAACAGGTCCCAGATGTGCTCAATGGGATTGAGATCCAGGCTCTTCGCTGACCATGGCAGAACACTGACATTCCTGTCTTGCAGGAAATCACGCACAGAACGAGCAGTATGGCTGGTGACATTGTCATGCTGGAGGGTCATGTCAGGATGAGCTTGCAGGAAGGGTACCACATGAGGGAGGAGGATGTCTTCCCTGTAACGCACAGCGTTGAGATTGCCTGCAATGACAACAAGCTCAGTCCAATGATGCTGTGACACACTGCCCCAGACCATGATGGACCCTCCACCTCCAAATCGATCCTGCTCCAGAGTGCAGGCCTCGGTGTAACGCTCATTCCTTCGACGATAAACGCAAATCCGACCATCACCCCTGGGTGAGACAAAACTGCGACTCGTCAGTGAAGAGCACTTTTTGCCAGTCCTGTCTGGTCCAGCGACGGTGGGTTTGTGCCCATAGACGACGTAGTTGCCGGTGATGTCTGGTGAGGACCTGCCTTACAACAGGCCTACAAGCCCTCAGTCCAGCCTCTCTCAGCCTATTGCGGACAGTCTGAGCACAAATGGAGGGATTATGCGTTCCTGGTGTAACTCTGTCAGTTGTTGTTGCCATCCTGTACCTGTCCTGCAGGTGTGGTGTTTGTATGTACCGATCCTGTGCAGGTGTTGTTACACGTGGTCTGACACTGCAAGGAGGATCAGCTGTCCGTCCTGTCTCCCTGTAGCGCTGTCTTAGGCGTCTCACAGTACGGACATTGCAATTTCTTGTCCTGGCCACATCTGCAGTCCTCATGCCTCCTTGCAGCATGCTTAAGGCACGTTCATGCAGATGAGCAGGGACCCTGGGCATCTTTCTTTTGGTGGTTTTCAGAGTCAATAGAAAGGCCTCTTTAGTGTCCTACGTTTTCACAACTGTGACTTTAATTGCCTACCGTCTGCAAACTGTTAGTGTCTTAACGACCGTTCCACAGGTGCATGTTCATTAATTATTTATGGTTCATTGAACAAGCATGGGAAACAGTGTTTAAACCCTTTACAATGAAGATCTCTGAAGTTATTTGGATTTTTACGAATTGTCTTTGAAAGACAGGGTCCTGAAAAAGCGACGTTTCTTTTTTTGCTGAGTTTATATATATATATATATATCTTTTAGATTTGAATTCCAGAGATGGTAACTCTAATAACAACTTCTTCTATGGTGCCTGTCAGATTTCTTCGTCGCTAAACGATATAGCGAAATCATCGTCGCAGAACGTGGACCAATACGCAGAGGAGTTAGTGCTCATCTGGCGCTCTGGCGGCTCCGGGCAGACGGGCGGCTCCAGGCAGACGGGCCGCTCTGGCGGCTGCGGGCAGACCGGGCCGCTCTGGCGGCTGCGGGCAGACCGGGCCGCTCTGGCGGCTGCGGGCAGACCGAGCCGCTCTGGCGGCTCCTGACTGGCGGGCGGCTCTGGGCACACGCACCTTAGGGCTAGTGCGGGGAGCGGGAACAGGCTGAACAGGACTAGGCTGACTATTGGGAAGCTTGGTCTGGGTTGCTGGTACTGGTCGTGCTAGACTGGGAGTACTCACTTCCGGGATACTCCGAGAGGCAGGAACCAGAAAGACTGGGCCATGGAGGCGCACAGGTGGCCGTGATCGCACCGCCTGCACAACCCGTCCTGGCTGGATGGAACTCGTAGCCCTGCACAAGCGGGGTGCTGGTACAGGGCGGACTGGGCTGTGCGTGCGTATGAGCGCGATAGTGCGCACCTTGGCGAAACACGGTGCTCTCCACCTTCTTCACCCCTTCCTGCACTCACGGGTAGCTGGCTTATGGCTCTTCCTACGCCCAGCCAAACTACCCATGTGCCCCCCCAAAAAAATGTCTTGGGGGTGCCTCTCCGGCTTCCTAGCCAGACGTGTCCCAACGTAGCATTCCTGTTCCACCCCAGCCTTCTTCCACGGGCCCACTCCGGCCAGTATCTCTTCCCAAGTCCACCTTTCAGAATAATCTATAAATTCCGCGTCCCGCTCTTTACTCCGCTGCTTGGTTCTGTTGTGGTGGGTAGTTCTGTCACAGATTTCTTTGTCGCTAGAAGATATAGCGAAATCATCGTCGGAGAACGTGGACCAATACGCAGAGGAGTTAGTGCTCATCATCTTAATTTATTAAACGAGTGTGAACACGGAGGAAAAACAAGAAAACGAAATAAGACTAGTGACAGTTCTACAGGCATAAATAACGCAGTGCAAAATACAACTACCCACGAAACACAAAGACAAACACACCCCACTATATAGGACTCCCAATCAAAGGCAACTCAACACACCTGCCTTCAAATGAGAGTCCAACCCCAATTAACTAGACATAGAAAACCAGACATAGACCAGTGACAAACCCCATAAATATACATCAACTCACCTCTGCCACGTCCTGACCAAACTACAATAACCAAATACACTCTATACTGGTCAGGACGTGACAGTGTCCCAAATCCTAATGAGTTAATTATTACTTGATTAATTTGATCGGATAACAATTAAACATATTCAATAAATAACAGTAATCAGATGAATGTAAGTCACATCACAACTGTGTTGTATCGGCAAAAATTCAACTCCGCCCATGACAGACTGCTCTTCCCTGGCTGCCTGACCCTGCTGAGACACCATGTCACCATCTGATCCTCCTAAAATTAGGTATGACAAAGAATTACCTTGGTATACATTTATACATTGATTCTATTCTTGGATAATATAATGGTTCAATAATTGAAATGACCATTATTCCCAGATCCCAGACTGTAACTTTAAACTGCTGTCCTGTAGGTACTGTAGGTCTACCCATCAATTCAAGATGGAACTTTGTATCATTCACTGATACTGTTAATATACTGCAAAATTCACCTGAGCTCCATAGACTGGTCTTCCCTGGCTGTCTGACCCTGCAGAGACACCTGTCACCATCTGATCCTGCTAAGACATGATGAGCATAGTGTTGTGTACTGACTGTGCACTAGAGGGCTGCATTCCCGCGGGATGCCTGCGGGTCCGACAGAGATCATTCTGGCACGGTCTTAATTTTTCATGCTGCGGGCGGTCAGACAGACGACTTGGGATGAATTTTGTTTTTTGGGTCACACAAATTATTAGAAAATTGGCCTTTTTCTGCTTTGTATGCATTACCCTACCTATTGTATTAAAAGCACATATTTTTTTGCATTATTCACTTCAGTAGCCTACCTCTCGTTATTGGGCGTGAGAGTTCAAGTGCGCCTAGTGTGTGTGGTCTCATTGAAATAGAGTAGGCTGCCTACATGGGCGGATAATCACTTGGTAGTTAACTTAAGTATGAAATTAGCTTAAATGTGATTAGAATATAGTTTACTACAATGTCTGTAAATAAATATTAATAATGTAAAGAACAGGAGTTGAAGTGCGATCAAAAAAATGTAATCATAATTAAAAAGAAAAAGGCACAACACGCACATAGGTTAGGCTTCTCATTTTCAATAAGTATCAAACAATGTAAGAAAAATATATACTGCTCCAAAAAATAAAGGGAACACTTAAACAACACATCCTAGATCTGAATGAAAGAAATAATCTTATTAAATACTTTTTTCTTTACATAGTTGAATGTGCTGACAACAAATTCACACAAAAATAATCAATGGAAATCCAATTTATCAACCCATGGAGGTCTGGATTTGGAGTCACACTCAAAATTAAAGTGGAACACCACACTACAGGCTGATCCAACATTGATGTAATGTCCTTAAAACAAGTCAAAATGAGGCTCAGTAGTGTGTGTGGCCTCCACGTGCCTGTATGACCTCCCTACAATGCCTGGGCATGCTCCTGATGAGATGGCGGATGGTCTCCTGAGGGATCTCCTCCCAGACCTGGACTAAAGCATCCGCCAACTCCTGGACAGTCTGTGGTGCAACGTGGCGTTGGTGGATGGAGCGAGACATGATGTCCCAGATGTGCTCAATAGGATTCAGGTCTGGGGAACGGGCGGGCCAGTCCATAGCATCAATGCCTTCCTCTTGCAGGAACTGCTGACACACTCCAGCCACATGAGGTCTAGCATTGTCTTGCATTAGGAGGAACCCAGGGCCAACCGCACCAGCATATGGTCTCACAAGGGTTCTGAGGATCTCATCTCGGTACCTAATGGCAGTCAGGCTACCTCTGGCGAGCACATGGAGGGCTGTGCGGCCCCCCAAAGAAATGCCACACCATGACTGACCCACTGCCAAACCGGTAATGCTGGAGGATGTTGCAGGCAGCAGAACGTTCTCCACGGCGTCTCCAGACTCTGTCACGTGTTCAGTGTGAACCTGCTTTCATCTGTGAAGAGCACAGGGCGCCAGTGGCGAATTTGCCAATCTTGGTGTCCTCTGGCAAATGCCAAACGTCCTGCACGGTGTTGGGCTGTAAGCACAACCCCCACCTGTGGACGTCGGGCCCTCATACCACCCTCATGGAGTCTGTTTCTGACCGTTTGAGCAGACACATGCACATTTGTCGCCTGCTGGAGGTCATTTTGCAGGGCTCTGGCAGTGCTCCTCCTGCTCCTCCTTGCACAAAGGCGGAGGTAGCGGTCCTGCTGCTGGGTTGTTGCCCTCCTACGGCCTCCTCCACGTCTCCTGATGTACTGGCCTGTCTCCTGGTAGCGCCTCCATGCTCTGGACACTACGCTGACAGACACAGCAAACCTTCTTGCCACAGCTCGCATTGATGTGCCATCCTGGATGAGCTGCACTACCTGAGCCACTTGTGTGGGTTGTAGACTCCGTCTCATGCTACCACTAGAGTGAAAGCACCGCCAGCATTCAAAAGTGACCAAAACATCAGCCAGGAAGCATAGGAACTGAAAAGTGGTCTGTGGTCACCACCTGCTGAACCACTCCTTTATTGGGGGTGTCTTGCTTATTGCCTATAATTTCCACCTGTTGTCTATTCCATTTGCACAACAGCATGTGAAATGTATTGTCAATCAGTGTTGCTTCCTAAGTGGACAGTTTGATTTCACAGAAGTGTGATTGACTTGGAGTTACATTGTGTTGTTTAAGTGTTCCCTTTATTTTTTTGAGCAGTATATATAGATATATATATATATATATATATATATATATATATATATATATTTATATATATATATATATATATATAATTTTGTTAATAAAGTCCCATACAAACATGGTCTCTTTTTTGCTTTCTTGAGTAAGGCAGCTCCAAAATGCAGGTATGTCAGCCTAGCTCAGTGCTTTCTGTGGTGGTGGGGCAGCCAGTGGAAAATATGGAGCATAGGGGTTGGTAATGTTCTCTAGTTGAGCTTTGGTTGGCTCAGTGTTCTGTCACTCATGGGGACACTACGTCACTGTAAAATCTACGGGGAGAGATGGAAAATTCAAGTCCCTTGGGTGCTGCCATAGATTTACATTAGAAATGCCTATCCAAAAAGGCTCAAGGTCATTGGCCACAGATAAAATTACGTTATATCTACCGTAGCTTTGATTGGGCTGATCATGTCAACATCATACTTTCAAACTCTTAGCTAGCAAGCTAGACAAGCAGTCATCATCATGAATCAAGCTGACAATCTACTGGCAATGGCATATGAAGAGAAATTATAGATCGGCCATTAGACATAAACATTACACAACAAGTTGGAAATCGCAAATTCAACAATAAGTAGTTTGGAAGAAATCAGTGGCTAACTGCAAGCTTTGCAAATCAATCACTATCCTGCTATTCAGTGTAGAGGGTGTGTGGTCCTAGTCTGGGTTTAGTGGTCTCTTTACCAACCTTAAAAGGATAAACATTCACTCGCAACACACAATGGGCCAGAAAAAGTTGAATACATTGGCCATGCTGTCAATCCAGCATGACTTCTGCTATGTTCAAAACAACTGGACACTCAGACCTGGGAAATCTCAGACTTCAGGGTGTTCCAGACAACTGGGAACTCAGTAAATAAATGAGCTCCGGCTGGGAAAAAACGTTTTGAAATGTCATCCAACTCTGAATTTCAAGTCGGGAACTCTGGCCTCTTCATAGATCTCCGACCTGAAGATCAATGACGTCATGATTCGACCTTGTTTTTTCAGAATTCCCAGTTGTCTTGAAAGCCCCATTATTTCAGAGAATGCCAGACTTTGATATCAAAGTTTGATGACAAAATTTGCCCACAAGAAGGACTGCCATGCCACCTTCCTGTTCAAGTGAGCACAGCACAACAAGGTGAGTTCAAAAATGTCTTGTATGCTGCTGCATAAATTATGTATTATGCCAGGGATATATGTATATGGTAGCTAAGAAAGTAATACTAAGTGTATGTTGTGTAGTAAGCTGTTAGTAGCCCATGTGCCTCACTCTAATAATTTGGTCCCTTTCCCCCTCATATCCTACTGTTCTGACTTGGTGGTGCACATGTAGCCTATAGCCTGTTTTAGAGAAATGTAATAATTGAATGTTGTAAGAGCTTATATGTCCACAAAACAAAAGGCTACAAAACATTTCCACACAAACAACTGCTGTCAGATAGCAATATGAGGTTGCTATTAATACTATCTGACAGATAGCTAAAGGCTAGAGCTGACCTGGCAGTGGTAGCTACTAGCTACAGTAGCGTAGCTAATTCATTTACCTCTGCCGAGAGGGGATGAAACATTAGCTAACGTTACATGTCAGTTACAATACTAGCTCAGCACTGCGAAAAACACTAGTTTAGATAATTTTCTGTTAAGTTAAACAGTGGTTCCCTTGCCAGCTACTGTTGAAGTCGGAAGTTTACA
Source organism: Salmo salar (assembly GCF_965601325.2). NCBI lineage: Eukaryota > Metazoa > Chordata > Actinopteri > Salmoniformes > Salmonidae > Salmo > Salmo salar. The sequence goes on along the minus strand of NC_138291.1, from coordinate 23,321,952 downwards.
TACACCTTGGCCAAATACATTTAAACGCAGTTTTTCACAATTCCTGACATTTAATCCGAGTAAAAATTCCCTGTCTTAGGTCAGTTAGGATCCCCACCTTATTTTAAGAATGTGAAATGTCAGAATAATAGTAGAGAATGATTTATTTCAGATTTTGTTTCTTTCATCACACCAAGTGGGTCAGAAGTTTACATATACTCCATTAGCATTTGGTAGCATTGCCTTTAAATTGTTTAACTTCGTTCAAACGGTTCGGGTAGCCTTCCACAAGCTTCCCACAATAAGTTGGGTGAATTTTGGCCCATTCCTCCTGACAGAGCTGGTGTAACTGTGTCAGGTTAGTAGGCCTCCTTGCTCGCACACGCTTTCTCAGTTATGCCAACAAATTTTCTATGGGATTGAGGTCAGGGCTTTGTGATGGCCACTCCAATACCTTGACATTGCTGTCCTTAAGCCATTTTGCCACAACTTTGGAAGTAAGCTTGGGGTCATTGTCCACTTGGAAGACCCATTTGCGACCAAGCTTTACCTTCCTGACTGATGTCTTGAGATGTTGCCTAAATATATCCACCTAATTTTCCTGCCTCATGATGCCAACTATTTTGTGAAGTGCACCAGTCCCTCCTGCAGCAAAGCACCCCCACAGCATGATGCTTCCACTCCCATGCTTCACGGTTGGGATGGTGTTCTTCGGCTTGCAAGCCTCCCCCTTTTTCCTCCAAACATAACGATGTTCATTATGGCCAACAGTTCTGTTTTTGTTTCATCAGACCAGAGGACATTTCTCCAAAAAGTACAATCTTTGTCCCCATGTGCAGTTGCGAACCATTGTCTGGCTTTTTTATGGCGGTTTTGGAGCAGTGGCATCTTCCTTGCTGAGCGGCCTTTCAGGTTATGTCGATATAAGTGTCACGACTTCCGCCGAAGTCGGCTCCTCTCCTTGTTCGGGCGGCGTTCGGCGATCGACGTCACCGGCTTTCTAGCCATCGCCGCTCCATTTTTCATATTTCCATTTGTTTTGTCTTGTTCCATACACACCTGGTTTTCATTCCCTAATCACACTGCATGTATTTAGTCCTCTGTTCCCCTCCATGTCTTACATTTTTTACATTTTAGTCATTTAGCAGACGCTCTTATCCACATTTCATTTCATACATTTTTTTTGTTTCATACTGGCCCCCCGTGGGAATCAAACCCACAACCCTGGCGTTGCAAACACCATGCTCTACCAACTGAGCCACAGGGAAAGCCGTGGCTCGGCTGTTGTATGTTATGTGGGTATTTACCACCATTACCTGATTTTTGTTCATGTTCCGTGTTCTTGTATTTCTGTGCTGTCGTTTTGGAACGGAATAAAAGTGCGCCTGTTACTACACGCTACTCTCCTGCACCTGACTTCGCCTCCCTTACACACCCGTAACAATAAGACTCGTTTTACTGTGGATATAGATAATTTTGTACCTGTTTCCTCCAGCATCTTCACAAGGTTGTTTGCTGATGTTCTGGGATTGATTTGCACTTTTCACACCAAAGTACGCTCTAGGATTTTCCAATGATGTCAAGCAAAGAGGCACTGAGTTTGAAGGTAGGCCTTAAAATACATACACAGGTACACCTCCAATTGACTCAAATGATGTCAATTAGCCTATCAGAAGCTACTAAAGCCATGACATAATTTTCTGAAATTTTCCAAGCTGTTTAAAGGCACAGTCAACTTAGTGTATGTTAACTTCTGATCCACTGGAATTGTGATACAGTGAATTATAAGTGAAATAATCTGTCTGTAAACAATTGTTGGAAAAATTACTTGTGTCATGCACAAAGTAGATGTCCTAACCGACTTGCCAAAAGTATAGTTTGTTAGCAAGAAATTTGTGGAGTGGTTGAAAAACGAGTTTTAATGACTCCAACCTAAGTGTATGTAAACTTCAGACTTCAACTGTACATCTGTCAATGAAAGAGTAGCCAGTTTCTGCTCTGCTTGTTTTTACAACCCGGTGAAAGACTTACACACTGAACTATGCTCAACTGTCTCTCCAGCCTTCCAGAAGCTTTGCCTGTCAGCCCGCTCTATCGTGTCCATGTGGTTCTGAAGCCAGCCGGCTGAACACTCCAAACAGCCTACCCTATTGCTCGGCGGCGTCGGCGTGGTACTAAAACACACGTCGCCTCTTTTTGTATCAAATTGTAATGATAAAACTGTGGGGGGACAAAAATGTAATTTCAGAATGTGGGGGGACATGTCCCCCTGTCCCCAGTGAAATTTGCGCTCCTACTATACACTCATTTGCATTTTGGTCTTTTGTCTTGAGAATCTTTTTTTAATCAGCACTGAAAGGAAGAAGATCCAGATGAAAGCAAGTGGCAAAGTTAAACCCTCAGCAACAATGGACTAATATGGTTGCAGTATGATATTTGCATACTAGATGTTTTTGTAATGTATTCTTGCTCGCTGGACAAGTTGAGTTTCGAGTGCGCACCTTCCATTCTCCACTATTTTTACCAGAGAATAATGATTTAAAGGAAGGTCATTTGATCCTCTGTCTCAATAGGCCTCAATTAAATATTCATTAATTCTGATGTGGTCTCCTTTAACAGCATCTCTGGGTATGTGTGTCGAGGAGACAAAGGATGTGCTTTTGATTATACAAGCTTGGGCTGTATTAAATACATCAAGAACCATTATGGTGAGTTAAACAGTCTTGTTTCTGATCAACAGATTTAGTGATAAGTTTGCGTTGGCCAAGATTTGTCTTTTAGGCCTCTGGTGCGGAACAAAAGCAGTGTGTCATTTAATCAACCTGAACCCCTATAGATTGTGTTTATGTTGCTTCATATGGCAAAATCAGGGTCCCTATTAAGTCTAAGCGAACAACTGTGAGTTCAACATGGTCTCATTAGAATATTTTAAAAAGAGTGAAATTTAACCATTGCTGTTATACAGTTGAAGTCGGGGGTTTACATACACCTTAGCCAAATAAATTTAAACTCAGTTTTTCACAATTCCTGACATTTAATCCTAGTAAAAATTCCCTGTTTTCGGTCAGTTAGGATCACCACTTTATTTTAAGAATGTGAAATGTCAGAATAATTGTAGAGAAAAATTTTTATTTCAGCTTTTATTTCTTTCATCACATTCCCAGTGGATCAGAAGTTTACGTACACTTAATTAGCATTTGGTAGCATTGCCTTTAAATTGATTAACTTGGGTAAAACGTTTCTGATAGCCTTCCAAAAGCTTCCAACAATAAGTTGGATGAATTTTGGCCCATTCCTCCTGACAGAGCTGCAGAAACTGAGTCAGGTTTGTAGACCTCCTTGCTCGCACACGCGTTCTCAGTTCTGCCCACAGATTTTCTATAAGATTAAGGTCAGGGCTTTGTGATGTCCACCCCAATATCTTGACTTTGTTGTTCTTAAGCCATGTTGCCACAACTTTGGAAGTATGCTTGGGGTCATTGTCCATTTGGAAGACCCATTTGCGACCAAGCATTAACTTCCTGACTGATGTCTTGAGATGTTGCCTCAATATATCCACATAATTTTCCCTCCTCATGATGCCATCTATTTTGTGAAGTGCACCAGTCCATCCTGCAGCAAAGCACACCCACAACATGATGCTGCCACCACCATGCTTTTACGATTGGGATGGTGTTCTTTGGGCTTGCAAGCCTCCCCCTTTTTCCTCCAAACATAACGATGGTCATTATGGCCAAACAGTTTTATTTTTGTTTCATCAGACCAGAGGACATTTCTCCAAAAAGTACGATCTTTGTCCCCATGTGCAGTTGAAAACCGTAGTCTGTCTTTTTTATGGCGGTTTTGGAGCAGTGGCTTCTTCCTTGCTGAGCGGCCTTTCAGGTTATGTCAATTAAGGACTCGTTTTACTGTAGATATAGATACTTTTGTACCTGTTTCCTCCAGCATCTTCACAAGGTCATTTGCTGTTGTTCTGGGATTGATTTGCACTTTTCGCACCAAAGTACATTAATCTCTAGGAGACAGGTCACATCTTCCTGAGCGGTATGACTGCTGCATGATCCCATGGTGTTTATACTCGCGTACTATTGTTTGTACAGATGAATGTGGTACCTTCAGGCATTTGGAAATTGCTCCCAAGGATGAACCAGACTTGTGGAGGTCTAAAAATGTTTTTCTGAGGTCTTGGCTGATTTCTTTTGATTTTCCCATGATGTCAAGCAAAGAGGCACTGAGTTTGAAGGTAGTCCTTGAAATACATCCACAGGTACACCTCCAATTGACAAAAAAAATGTAAATTAGCCTATCAGAAGCTTCTAAAGTCATATAATTTTCTGGAATTTTCCAAGCTGTTTAAAGGCACAGTCAACTTAGCGTATGTACATTTCTGACCAACTGGAATTGTGATACAGTGAATTATAAGTGAAATAATCTGTCTGTAAACAATTGTTGGAAAAAGTAACTGTGTCATGCACAAAGTAGATGTCCTAACCGACTTGCCAAAAGTATAGTTTGTTAACAAGAAATTTGTGGAGTGGTTGAAAAACGAGTTTAAATGACTCCAACCTAAGTGTATGTAAACTTCCGACTTCAACTCTATGTCACCCAAGCTGAGATTTTAGTTATAGTACCCGCGAAACAGCAGTCTCAACATCGCGACTCCGGGATGCTGGCCTTCTAAGCAGAGTTGAAAAGAAAAAGCCATATTTCAGACTGGCCAATAAAAGAAAAGATTAAGATGGGCAAAAGAACACAGACACTCGACAGAGGAACTCTGGCTTGAAGGCCAGTATCCCGGAGTCGCCTCTTCACTGTTGACGTTGATTTTTGTGGGTACTATTTAATGAAGCTGCTAGTTGAGGACTTGTGAGGCATCTGTTTCTCAAACTAGACACTCTGATGTACTTGTTCTCTTGCGCAATTGTGCACTGGGGCCTCCCACTCCTCTTTCTATTCTGGTTAGAGCCAGTTTGTGCTGTTCTGTGAAGGGAGTAGTGCACAGCGCTGTACGAGATCTTCAGTTTCTTGGCAATTTCTTGTATGGAATAGCCTTAATATCTCAGAACAAGAATAGACTGAGGAGTTTCAAAAGAAAGGTCTTTGATTCAGAAGAAAGGTCTTTGTTTCTGGCCATTTGAGCCTTTAATCGAACCCACAAATGCTGATGCTCCAGATACTCAACTAGTCTAAAGAAGGCCAGTTTTATTGCTTCTTTAATCAGAACAACAGTTTTCAGCTGTTTTAACATATTTGCAAAAGGGTTTTCTAATGATTAATTAGCCATTGAAAATTATAAACTTGGATTATCTAACACAACGTGCCATTGGAACACAGGAGTGATGGGTGCTGATAATGGGCTCTGTTCGCCTATGTGGATAATACATAAAGAAATCAGCCGTTTCCAGCTACAAGTCATTTACAACATTTACAATGTCTACCCTGTATTTCTGATCAATTGGATGTTATTTTAATGGATAAAAAATGTGCTTTTCTTTCAAAAACAAGGACATTTCTAAGTGACCCCAAACTTTTGAATGGTAGTCCGGTCACAACTTGTTTCCGGTCACAACTTGCAGACTTGTTTACGCTGCTGTGCGTTTTGTTGCCGATCTTACTTTGCTACCTGACGATTTTTTACTTTTTCATTACCGTATATTTTTACTTTTTCCCTCATTCAACTTTTTCACCCCGGAGGTTTTATCTGGACATGGTTCGTCAGGACTTCAAACAGCCGAAGCTAAGTAACATTAACATGATGCCTTCTAATTGCAGTCGTTGTACTTATAATATACAGGAGAACGATCGCCTTACGGCAAGGATAGCTGTGCTGCAAGCCCAGCTTCAGACGCAATCGTTAGGCAAGGGTAATTTCAGTGTAGGAAAGGATGAAACAGCGTCTGTGCCACCAGTAAGTACAGATAGTAACGTTAGTATAAACCCCCTCGCACGGTCCCCGCAGCCGGACATCTTTCTCATGGCTTCTGGAGGGAAACGCTGTAGGAATGCTCAACCGGTGTCGCTTATTCAGCCGACAGAAACTTTCAACCGGTTCTCCCCATTAAGCGAGTCGGAGGCCGAGACTTCTCTGGTCTCTACTCCTCCCGTTGTGGGGTCTGAGACGCCGACGGCTCCCACCATTAGCTCTGACAAATTGAAAACCCTAGTCATTGGCGACTCCATTACCCGCAGTATTAGACTTAAAACTAATCATCCAGCGATCATACACTGTTTACCAGGGGGCAGGGCTACCGACGTTAAGGCTAATCTAAAGACGGTGCTGGCTAAAGCTAAAACTGGCGAGTGTAGAGAGTATAGAGATATTGTTATCCACGTCGGCACCAACGATGTTAGGATGAAACAGTCAGAGGTCACCAAGCGCAACATAGCTTCAGCGTGTAAATCAGCTAGAAAGATGTGTCGGCATCGATTTAATTGTCTCTGGCCCCCTCCCAGTTAGGGGGAGTGATGAGCTCTACAGCAGAGTCTCACAACTCAATCGCTGGTTGAAAACTGTTTTCTGCCCCTCCCAAAAGATAGAATTTGTAGATAATTGGCCCTCTTTCTGGGACTCACCCACAAACAGGACCAAGCCTGGCCTGTTGAGGAGTGACGGACTCCATCCTAGCTGGAGGGGTGCTCTCATCTTATCTACGAACATAGACAGGGCTCTAACTCCTCTAGCTCCACAATGAAATAGGGTGCAGGCCAGGCAGCAGGCTGTTAGCCAGCCAGCCAGCTAAGTGGAGTCTGCCACTAGAACAGTCAGCGTAGTCAGCTCAGCTTTCCCCATTGAGACCGTGTCTGTGCCTCGATTTAGGTTGGGAAAAATTTAAAATGGCGGTGTTCGCTTTAGCAATCTCACTAGTATAAAGACCTCCTCCATTCCTGCCATTATTGAAAGAGATTGTGATACCTCACATCTCAAAATTGGGTTACTTAATGTTAGATCCCTCACTTCCAAGGCAGTTATAGTCAATGAACTAATCACTGATCATAATCTTGATGTGATTGGCCTGACTGAAACATGGCTTAAGCCTGATGAATTTACTGTGTTAAATGAGGCCTCACCCCCTGGTTACACTAGTGACCATACCCCCCGTGCATCCGGCAAAGGCGGAGGTGTTGCTAACATTTACGATAGCAAATTTCAATTTACAAAAAAAATAAACTATGACGTTTTCGTCTTTTGAGCTTCTAGTCATGAAATCTATGCAGCCTACTCACTCACTTTTTATAGCTACTGTTTACAGGCCTCCTGGGCCATATGCAGTGTTCCTCACTGAGTTCCCTGAATTCCTATCGGATCTTGTAGTCATAGCAGATAATATTCTAATTTTTGGTGACTTTAACATTCACATGGAAAAGTCCACAGACCCACTCCAAAAGGCTTTTGGAGCCATCATCGACTCAGTGGGTTTTGTCCAACATGTCTCTGGACCTACTCACTGCCACAGTCATACTCTGGACCTAGTTTTGTCCCATGGAATAAATGTTGTGGATCTTAATGTTTTTCCTCATAATCCTGGACTATCGGACCACCATTTTATTACGTTTGCAATCGCAACAAATAATCTGCTCAGACCCCAACCAAGGAGCATTAAAAGTCGTGCTATAAATTCTCAGACAACCCAAAGATTCCTTGATGCCCTTCCAGACTGCCTCTGCCTACCCAAGGACGTCAGAGGACAAAAATCAGTTAACCACCTAACCGAGGAACTCAATTTAACCTTGCGCAATACCCTAGATGCAGTTGCACCCCTAAAAACTAAAAACATCTGTCATAAGAAACTAGCTCCCTGGTATACAGAAAATACACGAGCTCTAAAGCAAGCTTCCAGAAAATTGGAACGGAAATGGCGCCACACCAAACTGGAAGTCTTCCGACTAGCTTGGAAAGACAGTACCGTGCAGTATCGAAGAGCCCTTACTGCTGCTCGATCATCCTATTTTTCCAACTAAATTGAGGAAAATAAGAACAATCCGAAATTTCTTTTTGATACTGTCGCAAAGCTAACTAAAAAGCAGCCTTCGCAAATGGACGATGGCTTTCACTTCAGCAGTAATAAATTTATGAACTTCTTTGAGGAAAAGATCATGATCATTAGAAAGCAAATTACAGACTCCTCTTTAAATCTGGGTATTCCTCCAAAGCTCCATTGTCCTGAGTCTACACAACTCTGCCAGGACCTAGGATCAAGGGAGATACTAAAGTGTTTTAGTACTATATCTCTTGACACAATGATAAAAATAATCATGGCCTCCAAACCCTCAAGCTGCATACTGGACCCTATTCCAACTAAACTACTGAAAGAGCTGCTTCCTGTGCTTGGCCCTCCTATGTTGAACATAATAAACGGCTCTCTATCCACCGGATGTGTACCAAGCTCACTAAAAGTGGCAGTAATAAAGCCTCTCTTGAAAAAGCCGAATCTTGATCCAGAAATGATAAAAAACTATCGGCCTATATCGAATCTTCCATTCCTCTCAAACATTTTAGAAAAAGCTGTTGCACAGCAACTCACTGCCTTCCTGAAGACAAACAATGTATACGAAACGCTTCAGTCTGGTTTTAGACCCCATCATAGCACTGAGACTGCACTTGTGAAAGTGGTAAATGACCTTTTAATGACGTCAGACCGAGGCTCTGCATCTGTCCTCGTGCTCCTAGATCTTAGTGCCGCTTTTGATACCATCGATCACCACATTCTTTTGGAGAGATTGGAAACCCAAATTGGTCTACATGGACAAGTTCTGGCCTGGTTTAGATCTTATCTGTCGGAAAGATATCAGTTTGTCTCTGTGAATGGTTTGTCCTCTGACAAATCAATTGTAAATTTCGGTGTTCCTCAAGGTTCCGTTTTAGGACCACTATTGTTTTCACTATATATTTTACCTCTTAAGGATGTCATTCGAAAACATAATGTTAAATTTCACTGCTATGCGGACGACACACAGCTGTACATTTCAATGAAACATGGTGAAGCCCCAAAATTGCCCTCGCTAGAAGCCTGTGTTTCAGACATAAAGAAGTGGATGGCTGCAAACTTTCTACTTTTAAACTCGGACAAAACAGAGATGCTTGTTCTAGGTCCCAAGAAACAAAGAGATTTTCTGTTGAATCTGACAATTAATCTGGATGGTTGTACAGTCGTCTCAAATAAAACTGTGAAGGACCTCGGCGTTACTCTGGACCCTGATCTCTCTTTTGAAGAACATATCAAGACTGTTTCAAGGACAGCTTTTTTTCCATCTACGTAACATTGCAAAAATCAGAAACTTTCTGTCCAAAAATGACGCAGAAAAATTAATCCATGCTTTTGTTACTTCTAGGCTGGACTACTGCAATGCTCTACTTTCCGGCTACCCGGATAAAGCACTAAATAAACTTCAGTTAGTGCTAAATACGGCTGCTAGAATCCTGACTAGAACCAAACAATTTGATCATATTACTCCAGTGCTAGCCTCCCTACACTGGCTTCCTGTTAAGGCAAGGGCTGATTTCAAGGTTTTACTGCTAACCTACAAAGCATTACATGGGCTTGCTCCTACCTATCTTTCCGATTTGGTCCTGCCGTACATACCTACACGTACGCTATGGTCACAAGACGCAGGCCTCCTAATTGTCCCTAGAATTTCTAAGCAAACGGCTGGAGGTAGGGCTTTCTCCTATAGAGCTCCATTTTTATGGAATGGTCTGCCTACCAATGTGAGAGACGCAGACTCAGTCTCAACCTTTAAGTCTTTACTGAAGACTTATCTCTTCAGTAGGTCCTATGATTAAGTATAGTCTGGCCCAGGAGTGTGAAGGTGAACGGAAAGGCTGGAGCAACGAACCGCCCTTGCTGTCTCTGCCTTGCCGGTTCCCCTCTTTCCACTGGGATTCTCTGCCTCTAACCCTTTTACAGGGGCTGAGTCACTGGCTTACTGGTGTTCTTCCATGCCGTCCATGGGAGGGGTGCGTCACTTGAGTGGGTTGAGTCACTGACGTGGTCTTCCTGTCTGGGTTGGCGCCCCCCCTTGGGTTGTGCCATGGCGGAGATCGTTGTGGGCTATACTCGGCCTTGTCTTAGGACGGTAAGTTGGTGGTTGGAGACATCCCTCTAGTGGTGTGGGGGCTGTGCTTTGGCAAAGTGGGTGGGGTTATATCCTGCCTGTTTGGCCCTGTCCGGGGGTATCATCGGATGGGGCCACAGTGTCTTCTGATCCCTCCTGTCTCAGCCTCCAGTATTTATGCTGCAGTAGTTTATGTGTCGGGGGGCTAGGGTCAGTCTGTTACATCTGGAGTATTTCTCTTGTCTTATCCGGTGTCCTGTGTGAATTTAAATATGCTCTCTCTAATTCTCTCTTTCTCTCTTTCTGTCTTTCTCTCGGAGGACCTGAGCCCTAGGACCATGCCTCAGGACTACCTGGTATGATGACTGATTGCTGTCCCCAGTCCACCTGGCCATGCTGCTGCTCCAGCTTCAACTGTTCTGCCTGCGGCTATGGAACCCTGACCTGTTCACCGGACGTGCTTGTTGCACCCTCGACAACTACTATGATTATTATTATTTGACCATGCTGGTCATTTATGAACATTTTAACATCTTGACCATGTTCTGTTATAATATCCACCCTGCACAGCCAGAAGAGGACTGGCCACCCCTCATAGCCTGGTTCCTCTCTAGGTTTCTTCCTAGGTTTTTGGCCTTTCTAGGGAGTTTTTCCTAGGGAGTTTTTCCTAGCCACCGTGCTTCTTTCACATGCTTTGCTTGCTGTTTGGGGTTTTAGGCTGGGTTTCTGTACAGCACTTTGAGATATCAGCTGATGTACGAAGGGCTATATAAATAAATTTGATTTGATTTAGTGTATATTGTTTTATACTAGTACAATTGTTTAGAGAAAGATATTTAGTTTTAACAAGCAATTAAAAACTCTAGCACCCTACCCTTGCGAGGATACCAACACTGAGCCTTTTTCAATAATGTTTTGTGAGGGATCTCAGACCATTGCTCCATATAGTCTTTCCAAATCCTTGATATCCTTCGTCTGCACTTTACGGCTGTGTAACGGAGACACAGGGAATATGGAAGCAGGTGCAGTTGGTGAGTTTAATAGGAACGAACATGGAGTGAATTAAAAAATAGGAGTAGCGTGGCCCCCCAAGTGGCGCAGTGGTCTAAGGCACTGGATCGCAGTGCTAGCTGTGACACTAGAGAGTCTGGGTTTGAGTCCAGGCTGTCACAGCACCGGGAGACCCATGGGGCAGTGTACAATTGGCCCAGCTTCGTCCAGGTTAGGGGAGGGTTTGGCCGGCAGGGTTGTCCTTGTCCCATCGCGCACTAGCAACTTTTGTGGCGGGCCCGGGCGCAGTGCATGCTGACATGGTCGCCAGGTGTACGGTGTTTCCTCCGACACATTGGTGCGGCTGGCTTCCGGGTTAAGTGGGCATTGTGTCAAGAAGCAGTGTGGCTTGGTTGGGTTGTGTTTTGGAGGAAGCACGGCTCTCGACCTTTGCCTCTCTCGAGTCCGTACAGGAGTTGCAACGATGAGACAAGACTGTAACTACCTATTGGATACCATGAAATTGGGGAGGAAATGTGGTAAAAAAAACAGTAGCATCTAAACATGAAAACAGGAAACTGTCATGACTGTCCACAATAATCCAAATAGGTAAGATCAGGTTTGCAATGAATAACTTCAATCAGACCCCCTCTCACCCATAGAGGTAGAAGGAAAGAACTAGTGGGGATTAACAACTCACGTCCTGTTGTAAATCAAGGGAGAAGATCCAAGCTCTCCCTCTCCAAATTAACCAAAGGAATGTGCTTTGTCGCAACAGATATTTTTCCCGCTAAAAGTCTAACATGTTCAAAGCATCTACTGGAACAATATTTCTAACATAGAAATTGGGGGAATGGTCAGAGGCGATCTATAGAACACTAATGTCATTTTGTTTGATAATTTGTGATGTCATTAAAATTGTTACAAAGGAAATACTGTAACTTGGAAAGTGTACCCACTACATATATGCAGTTTCCATACTATGCATTGTGCATGTAAAAGAGAGGGATGTGATTTGAGAAGCTATAAGAGATAATTGTTTTTCATAACTTTGCACAGTGAGTTAACACCGGCCCAGAGTAAGGTCAGGAAGCGTGCCAGTCTGCCGGAACCACCCCTTTCGAGCAAAAGGTACGAATGATGGGTAAAGAAAAAACACATTCGACCAAAAAAGCGTGAAGCTGCAGTTGCACATTTAAAATGGTTTGAACTTTGAATCTTAACACGAGGTGGAGAAGATAAAATCACCTCCAGGACAATCACTGGTACAGCTGATTAGCTTCCTAAGTAAATCATCTTCTGAAGCGAATTGAAGTAGGACCATCCGGTTACTCTGCTCAAACCATCGTATTACGCTACTCTCATCCCCCCACTGGGGAACCATCGATATGACTGGCTAGTCTATCTTCAAAGAAGCATCTTCAATGGCGAATGGAAGGAAAATCAACTCTGTAGTTTTGTTCAGGACCTCAAGACAAGTCACAGGATACCGGACAACTACAAAGAAGGACAACAGTAGAAGACTTGTTGGAACCATTTCGGACAATCAGAGCCTTAGAAGCGTGACGCGAAAAGGCCTAACCTCCTTTCCAAGGCTGCCCATTTCACAGAGAGATCCCCGGTGAACCAAGGCATTTCACGTAAATACATTCATGATTTCAGACTCAAAGTGGGCGGCAGTTTGTGTGCAAAGTATATGGTTACCGTAGGTGAAAGTAGTTTCTGAATGTACCAATGTTAAGTGTCTCTGTCACTCTCTCTCTCCCTCTCCATCTCTTCTTTAACAAGCAGTCATGTTATTGTCATTCCGTTAGGGACCTGTTTTCAGCGTATTAAGTCTCCAGGCAATAACTGGTGCAGAGCGTGTATGTTTGTCCTGTGTTCCCATTTAATTAGCTAGTAAATAAATAATTAAACCAATTTGTGTAGTACTGAATCATAAGTAAGGCTCGGATTTATGCAGATGCAAGGAGGTTACGACTGTTCAAAATGGTGATATGATACAAGGTCATGATTAATAAGTTGACTGTTTATTGATGTGATAGGTAAAAGACCTTTTAGAGTTTCATTTGGGAGATGGTAACTCTTTAAATAACCGCTCTCGTGGTGCTCCAGATCCTAATGAGTTAATTGTTACATGATTAATTGAATTGGGTAACAATTAAACAGTTAGTTAATTAATTAATCTTAAGATTAATTTCCAGAGTTATCCATCTCTGAGACCAGGTATGGTAACTCATATGTCTAACGGTTAACAATGATGTTAGGTACACCAGTAGTTTTTGTGAAAGAGCTTTATAAATGAAAAGAGAGCATTGTATGAATCTACAGTACATCTCATCAGAGGGCCAGCCTGCTGTCTGGCAGACAATGCAGTGATGTGTACTGAACCTGTCACCTCTGATTGAACGTAAAGCACTATGGTAACTGCATCTAATGGCTTTAGTATTTGTAATCAGGGACACGATCAATGTGGGCACCAGCCAAAGTATATGCTTAAACCATTAGTATAATTTGTATGCGCTCTAGAAAACAACATACTGGATACTTAGTTTTACTGAATTCAAAACTAGTTTAAGGTCAATAAAGGTTTTCTGTAAAACAATTAAGGTAGAGTGTAGTTCAGATAGAGCCTGGTCAACAAAAGGGGCAACAGAATACAGTATTGTCTGTATACAAGTGAAGGTTTTTTGACAAACCAATATTGTTTATGGACATTAAAAAGTACAGGCACCAAAATGTACCCCTGTGGGACACAGGGTGCTGATGGTGCTGGCTAAGGCTAAAACTGGTGAGTGTAGAGAGTATAGGGATTTTGTTATCCACGTCGGCACCAACGATGTTAGGATGAAACAGTCAGAGGTCACCAAGCCAAACATAGCTTCAGCGTGTAAATCAGCTAGAAAGATGTGTCGGCATCGAGTAATTGTCTCTGGCCCCATCCTAGTTAGGAGGAGTGATGAGCTCTATAGCAGTCTCACAACTCAATCGCTGGTTGAAAACAGTTTTCTGCCCCTCCCAAAAGATAGAATTTGTAGATAATTCGCCCTCTTTCTAGGACTCACCTACAAACAGGACCAAGCCTGGCCTGCTGAGGAGTGACGGACACCATCCTAGCTGGAGGGGTGCTCTCAACTTATCTATAAACATAGACAGGGCTATAACTCCTCTAGCTCCACAATGAAATAGGGTGCAGGCCAGGCAGCAGACTGTTAGCCAGCCTGCCAGCTTAGTGGAGTCGTCTGCCACTAGCACAGTCAGTGTAGTCACCTCAGCTATCCCCATTAAGACCGTGTCTGTGCCTCGATCTAGGTTGGGCAAAACTAGTGTTCGCCTTAGCAATCTCACTGGAATAAAAACCTCCTCCATTTCTGTCATTATTGAAAGAGATTGTGATATCTCACATCTCAAAATATCGCTACTTAATAATGTTAGATCCCACACTTCCAAGGTAGTTATAGTCAATGAACTAATCACTGATCATAATCTTGATGTGATTGGCCTGACTGAAACATGGCTTAAGCCTGATGAATTTACTGTGTTAAATGAGGCCTCTACTCCTGGTTATGCTAGTGACCATATCCCCCGCGCATCCCGCAAAGGCGGAGGTGTTGCTAACATTTCCGATAGCAAATTACAATTTACAAAAAAGAAAATGACTGTGTTTTTGTTTTTTGAGCTTCTAGTCATGAAATCTATGCAGTCTACTCAATCACTTTTTCTAGGCCGTATACAGCGTTCCTCACTGAGTTTCCTGAATTCCTATCGGACCTTGTAGTCATGGCAGATAATATTCACATTTTTGGTGACTTTAATATTCACATGGAAAAGTCCACAGACCTACTCCAAAAGGCTTTCGGAGCCATCATCGACTTAATGGGTTTTGATCAACATTTCTCTGGACCTACTCACTGCCACAGTCATACTCTGGACCTAGTTTTGTCCCGTGGAATAAATATTGTGGATCTTCATGTTTTTCTTCATAATCCTGGACTATCCGACCACCATTTTATTACATTTGCAATTACAACAAATAATCTGCTTAGACCCCAATCAAGGATCATCAAAAGCTGTGCTGTAAATTCTTGGACAACCCAAAGATTCCTACATGCCTTTCCAGACTCCACCTACCCAAGGAGTACAAAAATTGGTTAACCACCTAACTGAGGAACTCAATTTAATCTTGCGTAATACCCTAGATGCGGTTGCACCCCTAAAAAACTAAAAATATTTGTCATAAGAAACTCTTTTGATGAACATATCAAGACTATTTCAAGGACAGCTTTTTTCCATCTACGTAACATTGCAAAAATCTGAAACTTTCTGTCCAAAAATTAGGCAGAAAAGTTCATCCATGCTTTTGTCACTCCTAGATTAGACTATTGCAATGATCTACTTTCCGGCTACCCAGATAAAGCACTAAATAAACTTCAGTTAGTGCTAAACACGGCTGCTGGAATCTCTCTACACTGGCTTCCTGTTAATCATGATCAGTGGGTCCCCTGCGGGACATTGAGCTAACGTAGGTTAATGCGATTAGCATGAGGTTGTAAGTAACAAGAACATTTCCCAGGACATAGACATATCTGATATTGGCAGAAAGCTTCAATTCTTGTTAATCTAACTGCGCTGTCCAATTAACAGTAGCTATTACAGGGTAAGAATACCATGCTATTGTTTGAGGAGAGTGCACAGTTTTGAACATGAAAGGTTATTAATAAACAAATTAGGCACATTTGGGCAGTCTTCATACAAAATCTCGAACAGAAATGCAATGGTTCATTGGATCAGTGTAAAACTTTGCATATACACTGCTGCCATCTAGTGGCCAAACGCTAAATTGCACCTGGGCTGGAATAATACATTATGGCCTTTCCCTTGCATTTCAAATATGATGGTACAAAAAAATACAAAACAATTGTTGGTTTTTTCTTGGTATTGTCTTTTACCAGATCTAATGTGTTATATTCTCCTACATTCCTTTCACATTTCCACAAACTTCAAAGTGTTTCCTTTCAAATGGTACCAAGAATAAGCATATCCTTGCTTCAGGGCCTGAGCTACAGGCAGTTAGATTTGGGTATGTCATTTTAGGCGAAAATTGAAAAAAAAGGGTGGATCCTTAAGAGGTTTTAATTAAGTCTTTATTGAAGACTCATCTCTTCAATAGGTCCTATGATTGAGTGTAGTCTGGCCCAG
Organism: Salmo salar; assembly: GCF_965601325.2. Classification (NCBI taxonomy): domain Eukaryota; kingdom Metazoa; phylum Chordata; class Actinopteri; order Salmoniformes; family Salmonidae; genus Salmo; species Salmo salar. The sequence goes on along the minus strand of NC_138291.1, from coordinate 23,305,731 downwards.
GGGTGTGAAGGTGAATGGAAAAGCAATGGAGCGACGAACCACCCTTGCTGTCTCTGCCTGACCGGTTCCCCTCTCTCCACTGGGATTCTCTGCCTCTAACCCTATTACAGCAGCTGAGTCACTGGCTTACTGGTGCTCTTCCATGCCATCCCTAGGAGAGGTGCGTCACTTGAGTGGGTTGAGTCACTGACGTGGTTGGCCCTGTCTGGGGGTATCATCGGACAGTGTCTCCCGAACCCTTCTGTCTCAGCCTCCAGTATTTATGCTGCAATATTTTATGTGTCGGGGGGCTAGGGTCAATCTGTTATATCTGGAGTATTTCTCCTGTCTTATCCGGTGTCCTGTGTGAATTTAAATATGCTCCCTCTAATTCTCTCTCCCTCTCTCTCTCACTCTCCTCCCGGAGGACCTAAGCCCTGGGACCTTGCCTCAGGACTACCTGACCTGATGACTCTTTGCTGTCCCCAGTCCACCTGGTAGTGCTCCTACTCCAGTTTCAACTGCGGCTATTGAACCCTGACCTGTTCACCGGACGTGCTACCTTGTCCCGGACCTTCTGTTTTCGACTCTCTCTCTCTACCACACCTGCTGTCTCTAACTCTGAATGCTTGGCTATGAAAAGCCAACTGACATTTACTCCTGAGGTGCTGACCACTGTGATTATTATTATTATTTGACCCTGCTGGTGATCTATGAATGTTTGAACATCTTGGCCATGTACTGTTATAATCTCAATCCGGCACACAGCCCTCAGAGCCTGGTTCCTCTCTAGGTTTCTTCCTCGGTTCCTGCCTTTCTAGGGAGTTTTCCTAGCCACCGTGCTTCTACATCTGCATTGCTTGCTGTTTGGGGTTTTAGGCTGGGTTTCTGTATAGCACTTTGTGACATCGGCTCATGTATAAAGGGCTTCATAAATACATTTGATTGATTGATTGATTTCGTAATATATTGGAAACGTGACTTAACACCATCGGAATATACACATTGTGTCCTGTCTGTCAGGTCGTTTTTTAAACCAATCACATTTTTGCTAGGCATTAAAGTTTAGAAATAAGGCAATAGTTATTAAGGTCACAAGGGTCACCAACTTTGTGGAGAGAGATCATACTGTCCTCTTTTCAAACCCTCAGGATAGTACCAGATATGATTGTCAGATTAAAAATATAGGATCATGATTCAGCAATCAAGGGGGTGAAAGCTCTTGCGGTGACATATTCATTATAATGCCCACTCATTTCTGTACATCATAGATCTTATTGTCATGCCCTGATCTGTTTCACCTGTCTTTGTGATTGTCTCCACCCATTCCAGGTGTCGCCCATCTTCCCCACTTATTCTCTGGGTATTTATAACTGTGTTTTCTGTCTGTCTGTGCCAGTTCATCTTACCAGAGTTTGTCTTGTCAGCTCCTGTCTTTTCCCAGTCTCTCGTTTTCTCGTCCTCCTGGTTTTGACCCTTGCCTGTCCTGACCTTGAGCCCGCTTGCCTGACCCCTCTGCCTGAGCCTACCTGTCGTCCTGTACCTTTGCCCCGTCTCTGGATTTCCAACCTCTGCCTGATCTGAGCCTGCCTGTCATCCTGTACCTTTGCCCCTGTTGCTGTAATAAACATTTTTACTTTGACACGGTTTGCATCTGGGTCTTACCTTATCCTGATAGTACGAACTGGCCATGTCTGACCCAGCTGATGTCCAGGAGGGCACTCGCCTGGACACGGCGGTGTGGGAGCAACAATCTGCCGTCTGCCTCAGTCTGGAGGAATTCGTTGCGGAGGTGAGAGGCTCTGGTGTCCGGGAGAGAGGCTGCCCGGAAGTTACTCCAACTTTGGGATGACACCCTCAGTGTGGCAGACTATGCAGTGGAGTTAGCAGTGGCGGGTATGTGGACGCTAGCAGTGGTCCACGCTAGCAGTGGCGGACGCTAGCAATGGCATGCTAGCAGTGGCGGGTATGTGGAACCCGGAAGCGCTGTTCTACACGTTCCTGCACGGATTATCGGAGGAGGTAAAGGATGAGCTGGCAGCCTAAACTACCAACAGATCTTGGCTCACTCATCGCTTTAACCATCTGGATTGATGGTCAGCTACAGGAACGTAGGAGGGAAAAGAGGTCCAATTGCGGTCCCAATCGCTCACTCAGGGATCCAACCTTGCAGCTGATGAACTCCGGAAGTCCCCGGCGTCTACGTCCCTGACAGAATCCAAGCTCACCTGAGTCCCTCCAAAGCTTCTGGAGACTGCCGATTCACCTCTTCCCGAGCCGATGCGTATGCGTTCGGCTGGAGACAGCCTAGCCCTGCCGAGCTGCAGACTTGAGACCCAGAGTTGTCTGTATTGCGGTACTGCCGGTAATTTTGTGTCTACCTGTCCCTTCAAAAGACCTAGCTCATTCGTTGGAGTGATCCGGTGTGGGTCTTGTGGGTCTTGAAGATAATTGTTCTTCTCCACTTACTCGCCACCCTGCTGTGGAGCGACAAGTCCAAGTCTCTCCAGGTAGTCATCGACTCGGGGGCCGATGTCAGTCTCATGGACGTTACCCTGAAGTCCGAGCTGGGCATCCCCACTCAACCTCTCTCCATTCCCATGAGTGTTAGAGCGCTGGACGGGGGCTCTATAGGCTGGGTCACCCAACAGACCACCCCTGTCAACCCACTAGTGTCGGGGAACCACAGTGAGATGATCCAATTCCTGCTGGTTGACTCTCCGCAGGTTCCCATGGTATTGGGATTCTCTTGGCTCCAGCGACACAATCCCTCCATTGACTGGGCTACTGGTGCCATCGTGGGCTGGAACCCGTCCTGTTACACTCATTGCCTGAAGTCAGCTTTGCCTGCCCCTTGACATCTTCCTGGGGGCTTGGAAATTGCCCCGGACCTCTCCGCCAGCTCCGCAGAGTACCAGAATCCTCCGGGAGGAGTTCAGTAAGGCCCAGGCCACTTCACTTCCGCAGCACTGACCGGTATCCAAGAAGGTCAAGCCTGAGGCGCTGGCACGCCGCTATAGTGCCGCGGCTGCACCCCTTGAAGCCGAGACCTTTCCCTCCCGCTCCAAGATCATTAGCCCCTCTGCTGTTTGTCCTCTGTTGCCCCATACCCTCCATATTTTTCCTACCTTTCTGTGTCTAGAGTCAAAACCATGTCTGACTGCCCCTTGTCTTCTGTTTTCTAGGCCCATACCTCCCCCTCTGTTATTGATGGCCAGCCAGCGTACACAGTGAGACGCCTCCTGAGGGTTTGACCACGGGGCAGGGGTTTCCAGTACCTTGTTGACTGGGAGGGTTATGGCCCGGAGGAGAGGTGCTGGGTTCCCGCTAAAGATATCTTGGACCCGGCCCTCATCGCTGACTTTCACCGCCGGCACCCCAGTCAAGCAGGTATCCGTCCAGGTGGCACGCCAGCTGACATCCCTAGAGGGTGGGTGCTGTCACGCCCTGATCTGTTTCACCTGTCTTTGGGAATGTCTCCACCCCCCTCCAGGTGTCGCCCATCTTCCCCACTTATCCTCTGGGTATTTATACCTGTGTTATCTGTCAATGCCAGTTCGTCTTGTTTGTCAAGCCTACCAGCATTTGTCCTGTCTTTTCCCAGACTCTCTTTTTCTCATCCTCCTGGTTTTGACCCTTGCCTGTCCTGACCCTGAGCCAGCCCGCCTGACCACACTGCCTGCCCCTGAGCCTGCCTGTCATCCTGTACCTTTGCCCCTGTTGCTGTAATAAACATCTTCACTTCGACACTGTCTGGATCTGGGTCTTACCTTATCCTGGTACTTATACCAGAGTAAACCCTTTTTTTAAAGCGATAGTGCTTGGGAGTCTATGCTCCTGAAATCTATCATGAATGAATATGCATCTGTGATACCTGTTGATGATTCATCAATCTTCTTGAATTTAAATGTGACTTAATGCAATACAATAAGGTTCGTATGAGTGCGTGTGTATATTTTGTACCTGCCTGAAGTGACAAACAATTCCATCTGAACCACCCTGGCCTTATTAACACTTTCAACTAAATATATTGAGCCCTGCCATTACGTTATTGCTTGATTCGGCAAGTATCTGAAAGCGCAAGCTAGGGGGACAATGGGCTGCGGGGTGATTTGCACATGAATGTCTGTGAATTAGAGTGTGGGTTACAGAGGAAGGCCTTCTCCACAGCCATGGGCCCCGGCCGGGCGGTCAGTCAGACAGAGGTCAGCTCAGCTCGCTCTCTAAAGCCCAGGTGAGATTCTCAGACACAAAAGGCCAAATTAAAATCCAATCAACATGGACGTAACAAAGCCTAGGAAGATGTATGAGACGATTTGAATGGGATTCATAAAAGTATACTATTTCTGCACAACCAATGGATACCTTATTGTCAGATGGGGCGTTGTCATGGGTTCCATACACGCTGAGTGTACAAAACATGCTCTTTCCATGACATGGACTGACCAAGTGAATCCAGGTGAAAGCTATGCTTCGTTATTGATGTCACTTGTTAAATCCACTTCAATCAGTGTAGATGAAGGAGAGGAGACAGATTAAAGAAGGATTTTTAATCTTTGAGAGAATTGAGACTAGGATCGTGTATGTGTGCCATTCAAAGGGTTAATGGGCAAGTAAAAATATGTAAGTGCCTTTGAACGGTGTATCGTACTAGGTGCCAGGCGCACCAGTTTGAGTTTGTCAAGAACTGAAACGCTGCTGGGTTTTTCACGCTCAAAACAGTTTCCCGTGTGTATCAAGAATGGTCCACCACCCAAAGGACATCCAGCCAACTTGACACAACTGTGGGAGGCATTGGAGTCAACATGGGGCAGCATCCCCGTGGACTCTACACCTTGTAGATTCCATGCCCTGATGAATTGAGTCTGTTCTGGGGACAAAAGTGGCTACAACTCAATATTAGGAAGGTGCTCCTAATGTTTTGTACATTCAGTGTATTTCCCAGAACAGAGGACTACATTGTCATAAATCCGTAAAACGGAAAATCGTACATCAGTAATGTTAGATTAAAAGGTGCACTCTTTGATTGACCTTAGTTTAGCTCAGTAGTATGTTTTAGTCCCACTTGGCTAATGCGTATAGCTGTGGGTGCACTGCAGACTGCTGTGGTGCTTCTGTTGTGGCCTACCTCTTCACTATTGGCCTTTGTGTTCTCTCTCTCTCTCTCTCTCTCTCTCCCTCTCCTGAATCTCATTAGCAGGCCACCTATGAACCCTGGTGTAGAGTGGGGCAGAGAGGGCACAGTGGACAGCCATAATGATGAGACCTTATCTGGGGATTTAGTCCCTGAACCACAGCTCCAGGCCACCAGATGTTCAAATGTTCAAAATCACATTATAATTAATCGTATTTAAGACAGAGCAGAAAGTCCATGCTTATAGTTATTCCCGTGATCCCCACTCTCTCTATCACCCCTCTCCTTCTCTCCCCCCCCCTCCTCCCCCTCGCCCTCTCTCTCTGTCCCTATTTTCAGATGAGGTAATTAATATGGAAAGGCTCATATTCTGTAAATTCCTATGAGATGGGCTCACCAAAGCTGTTGAAGCCAAGTAGACTAATTAGTATTCATGCAGGTTTTCCTGTTACAAGTCAGTTTTCCCTCTGGGACCAAGTAGTAGCTTGGGTAGACAGGCAGCGCTCATCCTTGATTATGTGAGCAGAATGCCACTGCTGAGCCAGAGCACAGCAACAAAAAAAAAATCCTTAGGCAGCAAATCAATTTCTGTGACCTTCTAAATGGAACTGACTACAGAGTCATTCTTTAACCCTGTATATCAGGGAAAACACATTCTGAGATGGAATGATTACTGGCTATTATACAAATCCATGGTTTCTGTTTCAGTTAATAACCATTTACAACAAAATTATACATACGCTAGGATTCAGTGGCAATAAACAATTGCTTTAATGCACTAGTCATGTCTTTGTTTTGCCAATTAAAATAGATCTCGGAAACCCCCTATTATTCCAAATGTAAAATGCCCTGATAAAGAGTTTTTGCTTTTAGATGCATAAAAATTGGTATGCAAATTGATAACTGAATATTCTAGGTTGTAATAAGTAGTGGGGATGGCCTTTCATGCTCTGTGGTTCCATAGATATGTGTCATTGAGTTGCTGGGCACATTTCATACAGTAGGCTCTGAAATGATTTATGCATCATTGCACTCACCGGGTTTTTACTAACCCAGCATATAGAATATGGTCGCAGAAACACATTTTGTCATAAAGATGTTTAGAAATCACATGAACAATGATCTATTGTTGAACCCTCCATGTGTAGGCTACAGTGCACTAGAAATTGCTTTGTGTTGACTGAGGGTTGGCTTCCAAGAAATGATTGGAATACAATATGTTCAATGCAAGATTGTTATTATTGGAGATTATTATTATTATTGGGTTTTAGGAGTACCAACTAACACAGAGACAACATACAGTGCATTCTGAAAGTATTCAGACCACTTGAACTTTTCCACATTTTGTTAAAGCCTTATTCTAAAATTGACAACAAAAAATATCCCTCATCAATCTACACACAATACCCCATAATGACAAGGCAAAAACTGGTTTTTAGACATTTTTGAAAATGTCTTAAAAATAAAAAACTGAAATATCACATTTACGAACAGTATGAGTCAAGGGTTTGGACACACCTACTCATTCAAGGGTTTTTCTTAATTTTTTTTACTATTTTCTACATTGTAGAATAATAGCGAAGACATTAAAACTATGAAATAACACATATGGAATTAACCAGGTATTAACCAAAAAAGTGTTAAACAAATGTATTTTATATTTCAGATACTTCAAAGTAGTCACCCTTTTCCTTGATGACAGCTTTGCACACTCTTGGCATTCTGTCAACAGCTTCATGAGGTAGTCACCTGGAATGCATTTCAATTAACAGGTGTGCCTGGTTAAAAGTTCATTTGTGGAATTTCTTTCCTTCTTAATGCGTTTGAGCCAATCTGTTGTGTTATGATAAGGTAGGGGTGGTATACAGAAGCTAGCCATATTTGGTAAAAGACCAAGTCCATATTATGGCAAAAACAGCTGAAATAAGCAAAGAGAAACAACAGTCCATCATTACTTTAAGAAAACAAAGGTCAGTCAATCCAGAAAATGTCAAGAACTTTTAAAGTTTCTTCAAGCGCCGTCTCAAATATCATCAAGAGCAATGATGAAACTGGCTCTCATGAGGACCGCCACAGGAAAGGAAGACCCAGAGTTACCTCTGCTGCAGAGGGTAAGTTCATTACAGTTACCAGCCTCAGAAATTGCAGGCCAAATAAGTGCTTCACAGAGTTCAAGTAACAGACACATCTCAACATCAACTAATCAGAGGGGACTGCATGAATTTATTTTTTTTATTTTTTATTTTACCTTTATTTAACCAGGTAGGCTAGTTGAGAACAAGTTCTCATTTTGCAACTGTGACCTGGCCAAGATAAAGCGTAGCAATTCGACACATACAATAACACAGAGTTACACATGGAATAAACAAAACATACAGTCAAAAATGCTGTAGAACAAAAGAAAACAAAAAGTCTATATACAGTGAGTGCAAATGAGGTAAGTTAAGGCAATAAATTGACCATGAATCAGGCCTTCATGGTCAAATTGCTGCAAAGAAACCACTACTAAAGGTAATAAGAAGGGACCTGCTTGGGCCAAGAAACACAAGCAATGGACATTAGACCGGTGGAAATATGTCCTTTTGTCTGATGAGTCCACATGTTTGATTTTTAGTTCCAACCATTGTGTCTTTGTGAGACGAAGAGTAGGTGAACAGATGATCTCTGCATGTGTGGTTCCTACTGTGAAGCATGGAGGAGGAGGTGTTATGGTGTGGGGGTGTATTGCTGGTTACACTGTCTGTGATTTATTTAGAATTCAAGGCACACTTAACCAGCATGGATACAACAGCATTCTGCAGTAATAGACCATCCCATCTGGTTTGCACTTAGTGGGACTATCATTTATTTTTCAACAGGTAATGACCCAACACACCTCCAGGCTGTGTAAGTGCTATTTGACCAGGAAGAAGAGTGATGGAGTGCTGCATCAGATGACTTGGCCTCCACAATCACCCGACCTCAACCCAATTGAGATGGTTTGGGAGGAGTTGGACCGCAGAGTGAAGGAAAAGCAGCCAGCAAATGCTTAGCATATGTGGGAACTACTTTAAGACTGTTGGAAAAGCATTCCAGGCGAAGCTGGTTGAGAGAATGCCAAGAGTGTGCAAAGCTGCCATCAAGGCAAAGGGTGGCAACTTTGAAGAATTTTAAATACAAAATATATTTTGATTTGTTTAACACTTTCTTGGTTACTAAATTATTCTGTGTGTTATTTCATAGTTTTGATGTCTTCACTATTATTCTACAATGTAGAAAATAGTCAAAATAAAGAAATCCTTTAATAAGTAGATGTGTCCAAACCTTTGACTGGTACTGTATACATTATTGCTAAAAGGATTTTTTCAGTCTCAAAGCCCCTTTTTTTTGCCAGAATGACATCCCACTGGGCACAAACGTCAATTCAGCGTCCGTTCCACAATGGTTCAACGTAATTCCATTGAAATGACGTGGAAACAATGTTGATTCAACCAATGTGCCCAGTGGGATATTCGCTCCTTTTGGCTACCTGAACATCATCGTGTATCCTAGGGTTGAACTTGGCCTGTGGTTCACAGGCCCAGATCGTGAGCTCTGACTGTAGGTTGGTTAATTAGCAGGCCGTCCTCTTCAGCCTGCACCGTGTCCTATTAGACTCAGCTCAGCTTAGCAATCTGCTTTCCAGAAGGCTCCGTGCACGATACAGGACACTGCATTGATACCTTATGCTCTGTGATTGAAGGCAATCTCGGGGGGGGGGGGGGGGGGGGGCTGAATTTATTCATGGTGCAGTCCCCACTGCCACAGGAGACATGTCTCTCCTCTCCCCGCCTGCCACACATCCAACCCGCTGCTCCTCTGCATCTTTTCTTGAATGCACAAATAATGCTAAATTATCCGAGGGAGTTGAACATCTTGTTTTTCCACCCTAGCGTGGCGTCATGATCTCTCTATCTCTTTCTCTGTGGGTCTCTCTGTTGAGCCTATGCTACAGAGATACATTATAAACATAGTGACCTTTAATTGCATTACTAATGTCCCCAGCCCAACCCATTTCTCCCCCTTTGGCCCTGGGGGAATACAAATGTTGACATATATCAGTCCATGCCCAGGCCAACTGGGCCACAAGAAGTGACATTAATGTAATTCCTTTCTGGTGGCAGAAATCTGTTGATAATAGATATGTTAGCAAAGGTGATGAAAGCAGATTAGCCAAGACACAGTGGGGGGATCTAGGGGCTCACTGTTATTAACATGTTCAGGGAGCCCAGAGAGCTCCCTGCTCCCTACCAGGGGAATAGGGGTCAGCCGTTAACATGGCTCTGAAATGCTAATGCCCAACTTGAAGCACATGCCCCGCACAGCCTGGCAGATTTTATTTACCATTCAGGGCTGAAATCTTTATTAGCCCATGACATGAATGTTGGCTAGATGAACCCCAGTGCTGTGCTGCCAAGCTTCATGCTGGGCAATCTCTGAAGGCCACAATGGATTTGCTGTTCCTCTTATCTAAAATACAGAGGGGCTTATGGGTATTGTACAGAATTGGTTCTTTATGTACACATTAATAAAGTTGGTGTAGTCAGACAGGTAGGAGAGAAACAGGCAAAAAAGTAGATGTGTGATGTATACCATTGCTGTAGGCTATGCTGCAACTCTTGGCCCTCTGAAGAAACTTGTTGGACTTGTATCATCAAAGCAGAAGGGCCAAAGAAGTGCACTTATGTCTGCTAGTGCTCGAGTGGAAGAGGCATTTTGACAATTAGCCTTATAAAAATGTGTTTTCCCCCTGACATCAAAACATGAGTGCTATCAATATCCAGTTACACAATACACACACTTGCTCACTCAGACGTCCACGGACCGGTGCAGGAAGTTGACTGTATTGCGCCATTAGAGTTTGTTTATCTGCAGATATTGATCTCTTTTTATCTATTTGTGGATGTGGTATTATGTCTCTGTCTATGAGTGGGGGCTTGGAGCCACTTTACAAAAGTCATATACCTTGCTCCTTAATAAGGTTCCGCTCCACCTGCATCAATGCATTATTCTGTGGTCTTGTTTGATATAGCAAATTGGGGAAAAAACATAAATGGCCATAAATTGATTGCTTCCAATGAATGACGTTTGATAAGCCTGAGTGTCTCTCTCCGTATATGCAAACATCAACACTTGTATCAACGTCATCCACAGACACGAGTGCAACAGTGTGCCTTTCTTAACTTTTCAAAAGCCTTTCAGTCTTCACTTGATTAAAGTAAAGCTACGCAGCATTGAGTAAATCACTGTTTTGACAGTCATCTAGTTCTCTATGTATGGGGTTAATACCATTCAAACCAAGCTCTTTGATTGGGTAAAAGTGTGCTGCCTGTATTCAATAAATTTCTATGAAATCTGTCATTTTAAGACTTAGTCCTGACGATAAACTTATATTTTGCATTACTGCTCTTTGGAAAATTCATTTTATTTGTAGGACAGTGAAGCGGTTTAGTTTTGCTGGTATGAGTTGTTGAATTCAAGGCTCCACGTTGAAGGCAAAATATTTTTTGGGTGGGAAAACAGGGTGGAAAGCTACGGACAGAATAACAATGCAGCACGACCCCTTGACCCTGAACCCGTCGTCTACTGCTCTGTACTACCATCTAGGGTACCACTGTCTTCACCCTCAAATGAATGTCACCAGGTAAGAGAATTAAATGACTATCACCCCGTAGCACTCACTTCTGTCATCATGAAGTGCTTTGTGAGACTAGTCAAGGATCACCTCTACCTTACCTGACACACTAGACTCACTTCAATTTGCTTACTGCCCCAATAGATTCACAGACGATGTAATCGCCATCGCACTGCACACTGCCCTATCCCATCTGGACAAGAGGAATATCTATGTAAGAATGCTGTTCATTGACTATAGCTCAGAATTCAACACAATAGTACCCTCCAAGCTCATCATTAAGCTCGGGGCCCTGGGTCTGAACCCCACCCTGTGCAACTGGGTCTTGGACTTCCTGACGGGCTGACCCCAGGTGGTGAAGATAGGAAACAACACCTCCACTTCGCTGATCCTCGAAACTGGGGCCCCACAAGGATGTGTGCTCAGCCCACTCCTCTACTCCCTGTTCACCCATGACTGCGTGGCCACACACGCCTCCAACTCAATCATCAAGTTTGCAGATGACACAACAGTAGTTGGCCTGATTACCAACAATGACGAGACAGCCTACAGGGAGGAGGTGTGGGCCCTGGTAGTGTGGTGCCAGGAAAATAACCTCTCGCTCAACGTCAACAAAACTAAGGAGCTTCGTGGACTTCAGGAGGGAACACCCCCCTATCCACATCAATGGGACCACAGTGGAGAAGGTGGAAAGCTTCAAGTTCCTCGGCGTACACATCACTGACAAACTGAAATGGTCCACCCACACAGACACTGTGGTGAAGAAGGCGCAACAGCGCCTTTTCAACCTCTTCAACTTCAGGAGGCTGAAGAAACCCTCACAAACTTTTACAGATGCGCAACTGAGATCATCCTGTCGGGCTGTATCACCGTGTGGTACGGTAACTGCACTGCCCGCGACAGCAGGGCTCTCCAGAGGGTGGTGCGGTCTGCCCAACGCGTCACCGGGGGCAAGCTACCTGCCCTCCAGGACACTTACAGCACCCAATGTCACAGCGTGGCCAAAAAGATAATCAAGGACAACAACCACCCAAGCCATTGCCTGGTCACCCCGCTATCATCCAGAAGGCGAGGTCAGTACAGGTGCATCAAAGCTGTGACCGAGAGACTGAAAATGTTTACATATTTTTCATTACTCATCTCATATGTAGAGTTGAAGTCTGAAGTTTACATACACTTAGGTTGGAGTCATTAAAACTCGTTTTTCAACCACTCCACAAATTTCTTGTTAACAAACTATACTTTTGGCAAGTCGGTTAGGACATCTACTTTGTGCATAACACAGGTAATTTTTCCAACAATTGTTAACAGACAGACTATTTCACTTATAATTCACTGTATCACAATTCCAGTTGGTCAGAAGTTTACATACACTAAGTTGACTGTGCCTTTAAACAGCTTGGAAAATTCCCGAAAATGATGTCATGGCTTTAGAAGCTTCTGATAGGCTAATTGACATCATATGAGTCAATTGAAGGCGTACCTGTGGATGTATTTCAATGCCTACCTTCAAACTCAGTGCCTCTTTGCTTGACATCATGGGAAAATCAAAAGAAATCAGCCAAGACCTAAAAAAAAATGTGTAGACCTCCACAAGACTGGTTCATCCTTGGGAGCAATTTCCAAATGCCTTAAAGTACCACGTTCATCTGTACAAACAATAGTACGCAGGTATAAACACCATGGGACTACGCAGCCGTCATACCGCTCAGGAAGGAGGCGCGTTCTGTCTCCTAGAGATTAATGTACTTTGGTGCGAAAAGTGCAAATCATCACAGAACAACAGCAAAGGACCTTGTGAAGATGCAGGAGGAAACAGGTACAAAAGTATCTATATCCACAGTAAAACGAGTCCTAAATCGACATAAGCTGAAAGGCTGCTCAGCAAGGAAGAAGCCACTGCTCCAAAACCGCCATAAAAAAGCCAGACTACGTTTTGCAACTGCACATGGGGACAAAGATCGTACTTTTTGGAGAAATGTCCTCTAGTCTGATGAAACAAAAATAGAACTGTTTGGCCATAATGACCATCGTTATGTTTGGAGGATAAAGGGGGAGGCTTGCAAGCCGAAGAACACCATCCCAATCGTGAAGCACGGGGGTGGCAGCATCATGTTGTGGGGGTGCTTTGCTGCAGGAGGGAATGGTGCACTTCACAAAATAGATGGCATCATGAGGCAGGAAAAGTATGTGGATATATTGAAGCATCATCTCAAGACATCAGTCAGGAAGTTAATGCTTGGTCGCAAATGGGTCTTCCAAATGAACAATGACCCCAAGCATACTTCCAAAGTTGTGGCAAAATGGCTTAAGGACAACAAAGTCAAGATATTGGAGTGGGCATCACAAAGCCCTGACCTCAATCCTATAGAACATTTGTGAGCAGAACTGAGAACGTGTGTGCGAGCAAGGAGGCCTACAAACCTGACTCAGTATTATTGATTGTATGTTTGTTTATTCCATGTGTAACTCTGTGTTGTTGTATGTGTCGAACTGCTTTGCATTTTCTTGGCCAGGTCGCAGTTGTAAATGAGAACTTGTTCTCAAGTAGCCTACCTGGTTAAATAAAGGTGAAATAAAAAATGTTTTAAAAAAGTTACTGCAGCTCTGTCAGGAGGAATGGGCCAAAATTCTTGTGGGAAGCTTGTGGAAGGCTACCCGGAACGTTTGACCCAAGTTAAACAATTTAAAGGAAATTCTACCAAATACTAATTAACTGTATGTAAACTTCTGACCCACTGGGAATATGATGAAAGAAATAAAAGCTGAAATGAATCTCTACTATTATTGTCACGGTTGTCGTATGGATTGGACCAAAACGCAGCGGAAATATATATACTCATCTTCTTTTTATTTTGAAGAAGGAGAAACAACTAAATACGTATACAAAAAAAACAGTCCTGTCAGGTGCAACAAACACTAAACAAGGAACAACTACCCACAAAATCCCATAGAAAAACACCTCTCTTAAATAGGACCTTCAATTAGAAGCAACTAGGAGCAGCTGCTTCCAATTGAAGGTCAACCCAACAAACACCACATAGAAATAGATATACTAGAACTAACATAGAAATGGACTAACAAAGAACATAGCCCAACAAACCCCGAAACACTCTAAACAAACACCCCTCTTAAATATGAACATAGCCCAACAAACCCCGAAACACTCTAAACAAACACCCCCTGCCACGTCCTGACCAAACTACAATAACAAATAACCCCTTATACTGGTCAGGACGTGACAATTATTCTGACATTTCACATTCTTAAAATGAAGTGGTGATCCTAACTGACCTTAGAAAGGGAATTTTTACTAGGATTAAATGTCAGGGATTGTGAAAAACTGAGTTTAAATGTATTTGGCTAAGGTGTATGTAAACTTCTGACTGTATATACTATATTCTATCATTTTGTACTGTATCTTAGTCTATGCTGCTCTGACATTGCTCATCAAAATATGTTTATATTCTTAATTCCGTTCCTTTACTTTAGTTTGTGTGTATTGTTCGATATTACTGCACTGTTGGACCTAGAAACACAAGCATTTCGATACACCCGCAATAACATCTGCTAAACACGTGTACGTGATAAATAACATTTGATTTGATTTGAGGATATATGCCATGTATCATGACTTATTGAATGAGGTAAATAAATGTGCCAAGATGTTTGGACTAGTGTATCTGGCTCCTATAGGGTTTTGGTACTACTTTAACTGTACAACAATTTAGTTAATAAATCATTCATAAAGTAGTGCATGCTTTTTTGGTATGTGGCACTGTGGATATGTCACAGGGCTATGTCATATTAATCTCAACCTTATTATTGCATGACTCATAGATGATTTGGACAGCATTTATATAGGGCTGATGAAGACTTTATAGCTGCTCTATAACGCCTTTATAATTTGTTGTTTGTTCAAAGTGTGACCAGGTTTTTTGGTTTTCTTGGAAAAATACTGTCATTCTTCATTGAAATGCCAATTAAGTGAGTTTAGCACTTGTGAAGCAGGCCAAGGCCTGTGCTGTGTATGGAACAAGGTAATGTGGACCACAGATTCAGGAAGGGCAATGCGGTCAATCAAAGGCTACCTTTCCTCTCTCAGTTGGTGCGTAGGGGTGTTCCTGACGGTAATTCTCTGATTTGACTTTGATGTACCAATTTGTGGCTGATGAATAATTGTCTGGTTTGCTGATAACTTGTGGGAGTCAAGTGCATTCTGGTGGCACTCAATGCAAATAGGGATATTTGGGTTCCTCAAATCACTACAATATCCCCTTCATGTCTACCTTTCCTTTCCGTGGGTAAACTCACCAATTAGCTGTGTTTGAAGAAGGAATTTTTGATTAGCGCAATCAGTAAACAGCAAGGCCTCTCGATGATTGTCCTTCTGATTAGATGAGTTGTCACTTGAGAAGTTGTTGGAGATTTTAATTTATGGCCTTATAGTCCTGAAAAGTACTGTAATTACCTCATCCATTTCCTGCAGTTCAGCACTCGGATTAAAATTCAATCGCATTGTACATTCTGACAACCTACTTTTTCCTCCTAAAGTGCCTAAGTAGTGTCTTTCCCACTGCGGAAAGAAAATGTCAGACGCATCATTTAGACACAGAGGGAGAGAATTAGCATTTTCAGTTTATTGTTGACAGGATGTAGAGTAGGCTACTGGTTTATGTGACGAGATGGTTCAGCATACATCTAGATTGTAGTCCATTTCAGAAACCAATGTTATTTTATTGCACGGTGGATCCACCTCCCAAGGCCTTCTCAGATACATACAGTATATAGTAAGTATATAGCAACTCTGTAAGGCCGTAAGCAAACAAGAAAACACTCACCCAGAAGCGGCGCCCCTAGTAGCCGGGGACTTTAATGCAGGAAAACTTCAATCAGTTTTACCAAATTTTTACCAGCATATGCAACCAGAGGAAAAAAAAACTCTAGACCACCTTTACTCCACACACAGAGATGCATACAAAGCTCTCCCCGCCCTCCATTTGGCAAATCTGACCATAATTCTATCCTCCTGATTCCTGCTTACAAGCAAAAACTAAAGCAGGAAGTACCAGTGACTCGCTCAATACGGAAGTGGTCAGATGACGCGGATGCTACGCTACAGGACTGTTTTGCTAGCACAGACTGGAATATGTTCCTGGATTCATCCAATGGCATTGAGGAGTATACCACCTCAGTCATCGGCTTCATCAATAAGTGCATTGACGGAGTCGTCCCCACAGTGACCGCAAGTACATATCCCAACCAGAAGCCATGGATTACAGGCAACATCCGCATCGAGCCAAAGGCTTTAAGAAAACCCGATATGCCCTCAGACGATCCATCAAATAAGCAAAGCGTCAATACAGGATTAAGATTGAATCCTACTACACCGGCTCTGATGCTCGTCGGATGTGGCAGGGGTTGAAAACTATCACGGGCTAAAAAGGGAAACCCAGAGGCGAGTTGCCCAGTGACGCGAGCCTACCAGACGAGCTAAATTCCTTTTATGATCGCTTCGAGGCAAGCAACACTGAAGCATGCACGAGAGCACCAGCTGTTCTGGATGACTGTGTGATAACGCTCTCGGTAGCCAATGTGAGCAAGACCTTTAAACAGGTCAACATTCACGAAGCCGCGGGTCCAGATGGACTACCAGGACTTGTACTCAAAGCATGCGCGGACCAACTGGCAAGTGTCTTCTCTGACATTTTCAACCTCTCCCTGACTTAGTCTGTAATACCTACATGTTTCAAACAGACCACCATAGTCCCTGTGCCCAAGGAAGCAAAGGTAACCTGCCTAAATAATTACCGCCCCGTAGCACTCACGTCAGTAGGCATGAAGTGCTTTGAAAGGCTGGTCATGGCTCACATCAACAACATCCTCCCAGATACCCTAGACCCACTCCAATTCGCATACTGCCCCAACAGCTCCACAAATGGTGCAATCTCAATCGCACTCCACACTGCCCTTTCCCACCTAGACAAAAGGAACACCTATGTGAAAATGTTGTTCATTGACTACAGCTCAGCGTTCAACACCATAGTGCCCACGAAGCTCATCACTAGGCTAAGGACCCGGGGACTAAACACCTCCCTCTGCAACTGGATCCTGAACTTCCTGACGGGCCACCCCTAGGTGGTAAGGGTTGGCAACAACACGTCTGCCACGCTGATCCTCAACACTGGGGCCCCTCAGGGGTGTGTACTTAGCCCCTCCTGTACTCCCTGTTCATCCACGACTGCGTGGCAAATCATGACTCCAACACCATTATTAAGTTTGCTGACAACAGTGGTAGGCCTGATCACCGACAATGATGAGACAGCCTATAGGGAGGAGGTCAGAAAACCAGCAGTGTGGTGCCAGGCCAACAACCTCTCCCTCAATGTGAGCAAGACAAAGGAGCTGATCGTGGACTACAGGAAAAGACGGGCCAAACATGCCCCCATTAACGTCAACAGGGCTGTAGTGGAGCGGGTCGAGAGTTTCAAGTTCCTTGGTGTCCACATCACCAACGATCTATCATGGTCCAAACACACTAAGACAGTCATGAAGAACGCATGACAAAACCTTTCCCCCCTCAGGAGACTAAAAACATTTGGCATGGGTCCCCAGATCCTCATAAAGTTCTACAGCTGCACCATTGAGAGCATCCTGACCGGTTGCATCACCGTGTGGTATGGCAACTGCTCAGCATCTGACCGTAAGGCGCTACAGCAATCCAGGACCTATATATTAGGCGGTGTCAGATGAAAGCCCATAAAATTGTCAGAGACTCCTGTCACCCTTGTCATAGACTGTTTTCTCTGCTACCGCACGGCAAGTTGTACCAAAGCGCCAAGTCTAGGACCAAAAGGCTCCTTAACAGCTTCTATCCCCAAGCCATAAGACTGCTGAACAATTAATCAAATGGCCACCGGACTATTACATTGACATTATTTCCAGGTTGTCACAATGGCTCATAAAATGGGCTTTGTTATAAAGTACACATTCTTCTCTGAATGATCACTTCAGACCAATGTGTGCGTCACAATGCTGTATCTTTTTTGTGCCACCCCATTTCGGAGCGTTTGTACATTAGTAATTAACACTACGCTGGTTTTAATAAAAAAAGAGGCATTAAAAGTCATAAAGTAGACTTTCCTAAAAGCTTTGGGTTATAAACCAGACATTGTTTTCAATTTACAAATGGGTGCATTTGAGATTATGAGATTTCCACATTCCATATGCTACCCCCTATCTCAAGAACTGTGTAAATGCCACATGACTGATGTTGAGACTGAAAGCATTTAACTTTGATATGTCTACTCTCAGTTCCCAAGAGAGAGGGATCTGTTAATATGGAATATACACACTTTAGTTACCTCTTACAGTGATTATGATCCATAACTCTATTATATGACATTGCATGACATGATCAGTATTCTTGTCAGTGATGAAAATAAATTACAGACAATAGAGTTGAATGTATAGAAAACAAGAAGAGATGAGAGAAATAGTTTAACAAGCCTGTCTGTCACAGAAGCTTTAGCACAACAGTACTGAACCTCTTCCATAGACTGGCCATAGATTAACAAGTATTGAGAGACAAACACCCAAATGATGCCCCCCTCCCTCTTCCTTAATCAATACAGATAGAAATGGTAAGCAGTCTTTGGGAGGAGGCAGGGGAGGGAGGGGGTTGTAGTAACACAAAGCAGGGATTACATCTGATTAGGGCAGCTATAACTCTGTCCTGCTGATTACGACTGGCCAGTGTATCTGTCTGGTAATTAGCTGTGAAGTGTGGCCGCCTGGCCGGCTGGACAGGACATTTTCAGGGGTGGGGTGGAGGGGTGCTGGTGTGCCTCAGCCTCGCCCCCCTCCCTGTCCCTGTCCCTGTCCATCCACCCACAACAGGATAAAATGGATTTGGGGGATTCTTTGATTTGATGTGGTGCATTTCGGAGAGGGAGTTAAAACAGAGTTCAATTTCCCTTTCACTACCCCCTGTGGGGTGGAGTCAATGTATCCTTTCTGCCTCTCATATGGCCAGCTGGTTAAAGCAAGGCAAATACACACTCCAGCAGCATTCACACACCAATATGAATGCCGTCTGAAACATATCCTTTGTCCCAATATGTCTGCATGCCGTCTGAAACATACCTTTTGTTCCAATATGTCTGCATGCCGTCTGAAACATACCGTTTGTCCCAACATGTCTGATGTCTGAAACATACCTTTTGTCCCAACATGTCTGCCATCTGAAACATACCTTTTGTCCCATGTGGTTCCTACCCTAATTGGCGGCCCATGTCCTTTCTACTGTTCTTGTTGGTCATATCAACCAATGTGTAAAGGATAGAAGTTAATGACAAGATACTAGGTAGATTTTATGTCTTGCTAGATTCAATATATATTGTTTTTCCCTCTCAAAAATACTTAATACTATTTTTGCAAAGTATCTATACAACCATTATCAACACTCCGTACATGAATTGTCCTTGAAGTGTCCCTGTGCATCTTGCACTGGCAGTCCACAGACAAACCAACAAATATGTGTGTTGGGTAGATGACTGTGTTGGGTAGATGACTGTGTTGAATGACATGAGGCCCAAACAGTCGTTCTTCAGGAGGGGAGAGAAAAGGAACATGGGGATTTTGGGTGTAATCCTGTTTGTCCCTAGGGTCACATGGTCTTCAGGCTGGAGATTGTAAACTACAGTCTGGAAGCTTATTATGGGACAATGGGTGTCTAATTGCAATTCCCTTTGGAGAGCAGTGTCTTTTGGTGAATGCTGGAGAGGAGACAGGTTGCTGCAAGATGATAATTGAAAAGAAAGTGGGTGGTCCTCTTTGGCTCCTTGGCCTCCTGTGCCTCCAGTTTTAAGACTCTTCCATGCTATCGGCTGAGGAGATTATCAAATGTCAAATTTGCAGAAACACTTAGGTTCTTCTTCACTTACTTTGCCGGACCTCTCTATTCAGTGTTAGTTCCCGTCTCCTCATCTAGTGTGTGTGTGTGCGTGTGTGTGTGTGTGTGTGTGTGTGTGTGTGTGCGTGTGCGTGCGTGTGTGCGTGCGTGCGCGTGTGCAGGCACACGTGCACAAGATGTATAGTTGTTGTTATAGTGTCATAAGAACCATTATACATCCGTCATACAAACATAACCTATACAAATGATTGGAATCCCCTCCACACACACGCACACATGGACCCATGCACACACACACCAGTGACGTACTTCAGGGGGCCTCCAACCCCCATCCCCCCCAAAATAATTATTATTTTGGGTGGGGGGTTGGGGGCGGCCAGAGCTCGTGGGCCCCCTCGCCTTGCAGGGGCTGCGGGGGTGTGTAGTACACCAGTGACACACACACACACACAGATCTCATCCCCAATATCCCATTGCCTGCCTTCATTGAACTGCTCTTCAACTCTGCCCGTATAAACAAACAAGCCACAGACTTGCAGCTGGCCATTGCCTTGGCAACAGTGGATTGGGAAGAAGCTGTTTGCTAGCTAAAAAGTGTAGCTTTGTGAAGGCCTCGGAGGGACCTAGAGTACTGAAGTAGTTCACAATGCTGCCCATTCAATGCTTATTTCATTTTTTTCAGTACTCATCTTTTGAACATTCAAAGGCATTCTGTCGATCAAAAGTCTACGTTATTTATTTTCCTTGTAATTCCCAATATACATATATTGTCACATCCTGGCCAGTATAAGGATTAATTGTTATTGTAGTTTGGTCAGGACGTGGCAGAGGGTATTTGTTTTATGTGGCTCGGGGTGGTGTTTTTTCTAAAAAGGGCATTTGATTTAGTATTCCGGGGTTTTTGGGCACTGTTCCTTGTCTACGTATTTCTATGTTGATCTAGTTGGTTGTATGTCTATGTTTGGTTAATTGGGGTGGACTTCCAATTGAAGGCAGCTGTGTGGTGTTGCCTTTGATTGGAAGTCCTATATTAGTTGGGTGTGTTTGTCTGTGTATTGGTGGGAGATTGTTTCTTGTCTAGCATGTATGAGCATGAGAAGACTGTTGGTATATCGTGAGTTCGTTTTGTTGTTTTTGTGTTCATTTTGATTTAATAAATGTTCAAAATGAACAAACACAGTCCTGCTGCATTTTGGTCCTCCTTCACCGACGATAACCGTGACATATATTTCTAGATTGGTATGTTTAAAAAATATATTGTAGGTGGTTTATTATTCTGACATTTTGAGCAAGAGTGGCACATTCTTCAAGTGTTTCCTGATCATTTATTTGAATTAGAATTTAGCAGAATGGCTGGTAAGTCTATTGAAGAATGGCATTCCCCCTTCAAGAATTTTCAAATACACAATAGTGAAGATGATGTGCTGAAAGAACTGATTACATTTACGAATGCATGTAAAGCTGTTTTATGGTCGGCCAGCCGAACACTTGTCCATCCACCCTGGTCCCTATGCTGATTTCAAGTGGTCGGACTGTGTGGTTCTGTAGTCGTCTGTGAGTATTAGGTCAGCCTGGGCCATGTGCATGCCTGCCATGGAGCCTCATGGTTCCTATACAATTCTCATATCTTCACCATGCGTAACTGGTGCCTGCAGCATAAGTACACATTGAAATGGTTGGTTATTTTAATGCGTTCCTTCTTTATTAGCGTGAGATTGGATCTTAGCAGTTTAACTATGTAGCAATACCAATGTTACGTGTTAACTCGATACCATACATTGTCATATGTTTTACCAAGTCTATGTGTCACAATGGGGCCTGATGTCTTTCACCACCAATGATTGCTATGTACAGTGCCAAGTACACTGCTAAGTACAGTATTCACACACCTTTACTTTTTCCAAATGTTGTTGTGTTACAGCCTGAATTTAAAATGGATTACATTGAGATTTTGTGTCGTTGATACACAATAACAATAACCCATAATGTCAAACGTGGAATATTGTTTGTAGAACATTTTAGAAATTATAAAAAAAATGTGATGCTAAAATGTCTTGAGTCAATAAGTACTCAACCTCTTTGTTATGGCAAGCCTAAATAAGTTCAGGAGTAAAAATGTGCTTAACAAATCGCATAATAAGTTGCATGGACTCATTTCATGTTCAATAATAGTAGTTAAAATGATTTTTTAAGGACTATCCCATATCTGTACCCCATACATACAATTATCTGTAATGTCCCTCAATCAAGTAGGGATTTTCAAGCACAGATTCAACCGCAAAGACCAGGGATGTGTTTTCAATGCCTAGCAAAGAAGAGCACCAATTGGTCAAAAAAAGAAGTTGCTGAATATCTCTTTGAGCATGGTGAAGATATTAATTATCATTTGGATGGTGGGTTAGGGCTATCAATACAAGCAGTCACTACAAAGATACAGGCATCTTTCCTAACTCAGTCAATGGAGAGGAAGGAAACTGCTCAGAGATTTCACCAGTTACAGAGTTTAATGGTTATAGTATGAGAACTGAGGATGGATCAACAACATTGTACTTACTCCACAATACTAACCTAAATGACAGAGTGAAAAGAATGAAGCCTGTACAGAATAAAACATATTCCAAAACACGCATCCTGATTGCAAGAAGGCACTTAAGTAATACTGCAAAAAATGTGGCAAAGAAACTAACTTTTTATCCTGAATACAAATTCTTATGTTTCGGGAAATCCAACACAATCCAACACAATCCATCACTTAGTTCCACTCTTCATATTTTCATGCATGGGGGTGGCTGCATCATGTTATGTGTATACTAGTCATCGGCAAGGACTAAGGAGGTTTTTTTTTGCATGAAAAGAAACAGAATACGGTTCTAAGCACATGGCAAAATCCTAGAGCAAAACCTGGTTCAGTCTGCTTTCCAACAGACACTTGGAGACGAATTCACCTTTCAGCAGGACATTAACCTGAAACACAAGGCCTAATCTACACTGGAGTTACTTACCAAGGAGACATTGAATGTTCCTGAGTGGCCTAGTTACAGTTTTGACTTAAATCAGCTTGAAAATCAATGGCAAGACCTGGCTGTCTAGCAATGATCAACAATCAACTTGACAGAGATTGAAGAATTTTGCAAAGCACTTAGAGATGTACCCAGAAAGACTAACAACTGTAATCGCCGCCAAAGGTGCTTCTACAAAAGTATTGACTCAGGGGTGTGAATGCATATGTAAATGAGATGTTTGTGTATTCCATTTTCAATAAATTTGCTAAAACTCTGAAAACATGTTTTCACTTTGTCATCATGAGGTATTGTGTGTAGATGGGTGAGAAAAAAATATATAATTAATACATTTTTAATTCAGGCTGTAACACAACAAAATGTGGAATAAGTCAAGGGGTATAAATGAATAATTTCTGAAGGCTCTGTATAAGTTTGTAAATGTCTTGTCCTTACCTTTACTTTATTGATGCCTTTGGGTATAGCCTACCATAAAGCACCGCAGTGGGGGCTGAAATGTGTAATAGATTTTGAACAGGCTAAACAAATTTCCCTTAAGGGGGTTTGCAGGACTTAATGAGGCATAACTAATGGTGTTTCACCATTATCAGCGCCATGCTGGAAGCTCTGCGTCAGGACAGACTGGCCATTGATTCTTGCTTCAAACCTCTTGAGGTGCTAATCAGCTTCTTTGGTTCAGCGTTTCAGGCCTGACAAACCCATTGTGGGCCTGTGTCACTCCAGGTCAGTAGTTATTAGTGGCGACTGAAAACAGTTTCTTTAACTACTTATGAGCAAACTGAATAAAATGCATAGGGAACTTGGAGGGGGGATTACATGGCAGCACAGCGAGGCAAGCAGGCACTGGAGAGAATGTGACCTGGTTCTCTAATAAGGGATGCTGTGCTTCCCTTCGGGTTATTTCTCCTCTATCTCCCACTCTAGCAGTGAAATAGAGTAGTCTTCAAAAGGTTGCTTGGGCTTCACAATGCCGCATACTGCTAAAATGTTATTCATACCAAGCAACGGAATTAGACAGTTTAAGCCCTGGAATAGTATATTATTGTCTGTGTTAGTGTGTGTATGAGAGAGAGAGAGAGAGAGAGAGAGAGAGAGAGAGAGAGAGAGAGAGAGAGAGAGAGACCAGTTATATCTTCAAACCAAAGGCAATGGTAAAATGTGTTTTCATTTATTTAATTTCATGGAAATCTATTAGAGTGAGAATTGCTTTCTGAGTCCTATGACCTCCTTGAACTGTTTTTCATTCTGTCGCAAGATCATTATTTGCAGGCTCTTTTTTTTGTTTAAAATTACTAGAATTAGAAAAGTTTCTGCTCTCCTTTGATCCTGAAAGCTGGTGGTTTCCCTCAAGCTGCATAAATATAGAATTGCATCGACTCATTCTGTGGACACCAAACTACTCTCAATGAGGCAGGGATAGGTTTGTCATAGAGAATTGAAAGATTGTATCTCCTTGCTAGAATGGGAGGCCATTACACTAATTAAAATCTCTCTCAGAACTTGCCAATTCAATGCATCCTTTCGCACTGCATTGAAAGCGGTGCTCGTCCCCTAATCATTTCACATGGGGCAAGATTTGGGGACTATCTTTGGCAAAAAAAAGGAGAGCTGGAGTGTGCAAGGGTGGATGGTGGGGGTTGGGTGGACAATGCTTGTACCACCTTTTTGAATTCCTGCAGGGTACTTACCAACTGAGAATGAGCATATCTTTATCACCCTTAGCTATTTCCCCAGTCCAATTGAATAGTTTTGTTATCCAATGCCGTCAACGTATGTCATTCCAGTAGATATTATAATAACCTCAGATCGTCTAAAGATTGTGTTAACTCTGAGTAGGGTAACAGGTTAATAACTTATAGTAAATAGTTTGTTCCTTTGAAAAGTGTACAGACTCATTTTCATTATGGGAAGGGTTAACATAGGTCCTGTATTTTTATCAATTGATGATCTTATGGGATATTCTATGACATGGAAAAACCCACATGTTTTGCTCAATTTAATTACATAACTGCTGCAGATGAAAAAGTATTTGTGTTATGTGTATGTAGGACAACATACAATGAAATATGTAGCCTCTGCAAGGTTAATTTCTCAGACCACCATTTTGTCAAACAAATTTATCATGAAGGTTGTATTTTTGTTTCTATGTAAACTGTACTGCCACTGACGATAAGCCCCTGCCAATTAGTACACACTAGGTTGCTAGGTCACCATGGTCAATTGAAGAACACATCAATAGAACTTGAAAAGGTTTCTCCACGATCAGACCTTCTGACATATTAAGTAGAATAATGGAGTAGAAAACACAGACAAGGCCCCTTGCTAGATTCAAATTACTCTGCGGTAAGAATTCATTTGTAACCTGCAATTAACTGGAAAGAATGGAGCCAGAGAAATTCTGAAAATAAAGACTATCCATCTTTTATGGTTATATGTTTGGCAGTGAATGTATTTAAAAATCCTTCCAGTTCCATAGCATAACTGCCATATCTCAATGTATTTTAATGCGTTTAACCTTGTATGTGTGATGTACCCTATTATATGCAGTATTGTTCTGTTCTTCAGGTAACCTTTCAAACTATTGTGTACATTAATACCAACTGGACAGATGGCAGAACAACCAGGCCTATAATAGATGGAGAGACAAAGAGTTTACCAAAAGATACAGATAGATACAGAGGCCCAAAGTGCCTACAATCCATCAGTTCTATTTAAGGCCAGGCACCATAGCTTGAAATGCCATTTCTGGATCGACTATCGATTTTCAGATTTGTGGGTATTTTGGTCCATCAATAATTGTACTTTCAAAAAGTAAACAGAATCTCAAAAATTGATGAAAATCTATATTTTCTATAGTTTATCATACTACCGTCATCAACATTTTAATGAATTTTAACCACTGTAAAACTGACATACATAAATAATTTCAAAGCTCACTACATTAAATTACACAATTTAAAAGGCCATTTTATAGAGTGTTACAAACTGGACTATATTTTATAACTTACTTTGAAGAAATGGTAATTGTGTCTAAATAGCGTTTGGTGTTTGGTAGTCTAAATTCAGATTTCCCACACGCCAACTCATTTTCCTCAGCTTCAGAAGCATCTGCATTCACCAAATACTGTGGTTAATCTTAGATATATTCATCAAACTGTTCATTTGTTGTGCATTTTTTATTCTAGATAACAATGTCTTTGGAAAAGTGCGTCAAAAATGTATTTTACAGATTAAAATATGAAAAAGTATTTATCCACAATGTGCTCTGGAGAAGTCCGGTCCTGGAGTGTCTTAACGAAATGAAACCAAAATATTTACACTGTCTTCATCCAATGTCCAGAAAAATGGATTTGTGTGATAGACAAATATATGCGCATATTTGAAGATGGACTATGCAGAAATCGGTCTGCCATTTCCTGGTTGTAAAAATTCTAACAGTACACCTAATTTCAGTTTATGTGACAAAACAAGCTAGTATAGTGTAGAGCAAGGTTTCCCAAACTCGGTTCTGGGGCCCCCCTCCTGGGTGCACGTGTTGGTTTTTGCCCTAGCACTACACAGCTGATTCAAATAAACAAAACTTGATGATGTCTTGGTTATTTGATTCAGCTGTGAGCAAAAAGAGCAAAAAGCTGTGAAATATATTTTCAGCTGCTTGTTGCTGGAACCCATTGTTCCCCAGTAGGCAGTCATTGTTAATAAGAATTTGTTTCTTAACTGGCTTGCCTAGTTAAATAAAGGTTACATAAATTTTTTTTAAATAAACTTTAAAATTGGAAGCATAGATATAGACACACAGAACGGATTTACTTTGACTTAGACTTGCTTTCAATGAGAATGGTAGGTCTATAACTCACATTTCTATGGGGGTTTTGTCTGGTTGCCCAAAAAGTTACATATTGCAGATTTAATAAGATATCGTTTCATTTGCATATGTTAATACAAATATTTCAGAAAAAGTATAATACATAAAAGTATTATATTTGTATCTACATTCAATAGGTAAAAGTTGATTGTGATATGATACATGGGAGAAACGTACCCTATGAGGGTGTGGTGCCTGGCCTTATCTCTCAATTATAGAAAAGACAATTCAAGGCACATCCCCATAACTTGTGAGACACAATCATAGCAATGTTAGAGATGACGAGCATAGACTACTAGTGTGGGCCATGACAACAACTAAAATATAAGGACAATAATGGAAAGTTTTGCTGAGAAAAATTCAATCAAACCAAAAATATGGAAAACATTGGGTTCAGGAAAACAACTCTCCCAGCATGTGTGCCTTACTTTTGAACCTCATATCAAACCTCTCCAAATATTATAAATATGTTTTTCCTAATAGAACTCCCACCCAGGAGTCTGTATTCTGGATGAATGCATATACATAAAGCTGTATGGGAGGGGAATGCAGTGAGGGGATGCAGAGACAGCAATAGTGCTTTATCATAATCATCCTAAGGTATCATCATAACTGTTATTGAGAATTTTCAAACCTGTTTAAATGGCCAATAGATATGTTGCGGTTGCAATGTCCTATTATCAGGTGTCCAGTACAAGTCATGATGAAGACTAGACAGACCACAGAAAGAGACAGATGTCTAATGTCCTATTATCAGGTGTCCAGTACAAGTCATGGTGAAGACTAGACAGACCACAGAAAGAGACAGATGTCCAATGTCCTATTATCAGGTGTCCAGTACAAGTCATGATGAAGACTAGACAGACCACAGAAAGAGACAGATGTCTAATGTCCTATTATCAGGTGTCCAGTACAAGTCATGGTGAAGACTAGACAGACCACAGAAAGAGACAGATGTCTAATGTCCTATTATCAGGTGTCCAGTACAAGTCATGGTGAAGACTAGACAGACCACAGAAAGAGACAGATGCAAACTTGTAATATAAATGTTTTGGAGAGTGTTATACAAATATTTAACTGGTGGTTACTAAACGCCATCCTTATGATAGATTGCCTTATCAAAGAGGGTTTGGATTTCTCAGACAGTTTTAGAAGGGCCCCTCAACATTATTATAATAATTATGCATTATTTGATGCCTATGAAAATAATCCATGCAACTACAATAGAAGTTATGTGATTTATTTTGGGATTTATTTTGGGAAATCAATATTTTAAAGAAATACAGTCAAATGTGAAAAAATATTCTCTGTCAAAGATTATGATGTAT
The DNA here is from genome assembly GCF_965601325.2 of Salmo salar. Lineage (NCBI taxonomy): Eukaryota > Metazoa > Chordata > Actinopteri > Salmoniformes > Salmonidae > Salmo > Salmo salar. Next base: position 23,277,838 of record NC_138291.1, on the reverse strand, counting down.
TAGTTTGAGTAAATTCAGATTTTCAGATACAGTTGTGATGTAAAACACTTAGAGTAGAAATCTAGCAACATAACAAACAAAAACAAAAATCATTGCAACATCGATATGTGGTGTACACAGTAAGTTTGGTATAGCCATACAGATTCCATAGTGGAGCGATGGACATGGATGAAATAGCTTTCTTTGATAAGAGACTTATCCTGACATTTCATTTGCGTTTTTGGTGATGCATTTACACCTACTTTACTGTGATCCGTCCTTTATTAGGTTATATTAGGCCTACGTCCCTTTTCTGAATATCAGCGCATAAGGTTTAAATGCTGCTGTATTTGCGTGATGAGAAACATGTTCTTCAAAATGTGCATTATGAACTACACACGTTATTACAAATTGATCGACATTATATTCAACAAATTGCCATAATAATAATAACAATAATAATAATAGTAATAGTAATAATAATGCCACAATTCAAGTTTGAATGATAGGCAAACTGAATAGATTTTACGTTGATTTGATTATTAATGCATACGAGAGGTGGCTTTATTAGGAATTGAAATTGTCTAAGAACTAATACAACTCTGTGTTGATTAGTCTATTTGTATAGCTTTGGAATCACACAATTACTATATTGAAAACATATAGAACTTGTGTTTCAGAGTTTTTATTCTAACGAATGTGCCAAACTTGCTCTATATTTATGTTATCCTAAAACAATTTTTTATGGATAATATTTTTAATAGGGTATAATATTTCACTGTATTGGTCCTCCTACATCTGCGATGGCTCTACAAAATCACCTGTGAACGATGCTGGCTACCCCATCGACCTTGCGTTCCAACTCAATTTGGTCTCAATCACACAATAATGAAAACGCACTCCAACCAGATCCTTATAAAAAGTAATTCGCCAGGAATAGCTCGCACTTCAAGTGATTTATTGTTAACGTTCAATTGGTTTGAAACATGTACAGCAGCCATCACGCATTTGTTCGTTTTGACAAAAGAATAAAGAAAACGAAAAAGTCGAGTTAAAACAAGCATACAGGTAAACGCATTCTCGTGTGTTAGCCAAATATACAGTTCCTACTTTCTTAAGTCTAAATTAATACATTAGTTTACAATATTAATAGCATCAAATACCAGGTTATCACTGCAAAAAAGTGGTGGTTTAGTACCTTGAGAGAGTTCATACCTGATCCCACCTATCTCACTTTTCCCTACAGTCCCCTTAATGTGGAGCAGCATTCCCGTTCAACAACATAGACAACGTTAACATCATGAGGAAGTCCATCACATTGATTAGAAAAGGTACAGAAACGACACAATCTATTTCAAGGGTAGCCATTTTGTTTAATGTTCAAAAATAAGTCTTCCTCTTCAGAAATGTCAAGAAAATGTGCCCTGACCAGCTTGTGCGCCTGAGCGCGTTGTCCTCTCAGACACCAAGGGCTCCATTTTCACACAGTTATGTATATCAACATGATATGTCTCGTTTTCTCTTGGGCTCGTCCGCAGGTTAACATATAAAAATTGTAAACGACAGTAGGTCCTACCAAGTTCTGCCGTAGAGGAGGTTGGAGCTGACCATGTTATTAGTGTAGTCTATAACAGAAGTGTCTATTTGCGCCATGTTGATCTGGCTGTGGAGTGAAGGAGGGCTAGGTGACATCTCCTCCAGGTCTTGGGCCTGAACTAAAGAGTTGACCTGATGGTTTTGGTGTTGATTGATGGCATTACTGGACGCGGGGAGCACGACCCCAGAACCGTTCTGTTGCTGCTGCTGTTGTTGCTGCTGCTGCTGTACCTGCTGCTGGTTCGGGGTTGGTGTGTTGGAGCCGTTCTGACATGGTTTACCGTCCTTCACCAGAACAGGCACGGCCACGCGCCTCGGCGACTGTTGTTGCTGACACAGGTTGCTGTCCTGCTGCAGCTGCTGCGCCGCTTTGTCCTTGGCCTGCCGCTTCATCTTGTACCTGTGGTTCTGGAACCAGATCTTGACCTGGGTCGGCGTCAGATGGATCATACTGGCCAGGTGTTCCCGCTCTGGCGCTGAGAGGTATTTCTGTTGTTTGAATCTCCTCTCTAGCTCGTACACCTGAGCCTGGGAGAAGAGTACCCGTCGTTTCCTCCTGGGCGCTGCGTGCAGGGGTGGCATGGACTTGGAGGCGTCCCCCATGCCTGTTAGGGTCCCCATTCCAGTCATGTTCATACCTGTGGAAGGTCCCATGAATCTAGAAACTTAAAAATATACATACATATACGCACATTCAATATTCAGCAATGCAAATGTGTCGGTTTGTTGGCCTGAAGTAGTTCAGCCATGGTCTGTATGCCGTGCGTAATTGGCCAAATGTAGGGTAGTCAACAAACTCTCAGTCTCAGCTCAGAATTAAACGTTCATCCACGTTTCTGAGATCACTAGGCAGCATTAACGAGCAAGTTTATTTCATTCCAATAATAATAATAATAATAATAATAATAATAATAATAATAATAATAATACATATTTTGTGAAATAAAATTAAAACATACTTTTTTCGATATTCGAAAATGGTTTAACGTCAGACTAGCCTAGGCTACTCAGTGATGGTGAGTAGTGTGTTATTGGTTCAAACCTGTCCGTATTTCGTTAAAAGTTTGGTGATAGTGAAATAAAAAGTCACAAAACAATAAAAACTAATCAAAATCTAAAAAACGACTTACTTGTTGAATATCTTTGATCCGTGTTTGCGCCATACCACCCTGTGGCTGTTGCGCTATTTCTCATGGTTTCCTGGTACGACGGAAGGTCTCCCATGTTTCCAATGCTCCCATTGCAGTATCCCCCCATGGCGCTGTGCGAGAACTGGGAGACAGTGTGTGGCATGTGGTAGGTGGTCGCCATGGTGGCGTTGTGGCCCATGGAGTGCTGTTGCATGCCAGTCTGGGAAACCTGAGGCTGTCGGTAAGCTCCCAGTGGAGAGGTTAGGTTCCCTGCGCCGTCCATGGCACTAAACTTCTTGTAGGTCTCCTCGATAGGACTCAAAATATCACTCACTGAGAAAGGCGTTGTATGCTTTGGGCTCAACGACATGGTTCAGAAAGCAGGTAGATTTTGTTGAGCAGATCAACCGTGTTGTTGTATCAGCTCTCTCCTTGTGGATGGCTACGTAAGAGAGTGCTTGTAGTACGCCTGCGATCCGATTGATCGCCTTGGAGAAGGAGGCGAGCCCTGGGTGCTCATAGCTCGGGTTTATTGTAGCCAGGAGCCAGGTTTACGACAAACACAGGGGGCGGAGCGACGTCCTAAATGAGCAAACAATAGTCATTGACATTTTAGTAAGATGAGGAAAATGTTTTTACTTTTGTATTAAGGTGAACATAATGCCAAATAAAATCTGTGTATTTATGTTTCTAACATATCATTTATGGAATGAGACATTGTTATTTGTCCACATGTCTATCCATAATAAAGTTCTGCACAATAGCTGCTCTTATATATAATACCTGTAATGTTGTTCTGCGTCAATAGGGAATTCCATACTTTCTAGAAACTTTGAGAGCACTTTACCAAACATAGGCGGCAGCGAACATCACTAAAGAGGTACAATGGTACAATCCTAACTTGTGAGTATATTGCTTCCAGTAATTAAAAATAGCATATTGACATTAGATAAATATAATATTAGAAATACTTGAAGATCTATCTATCTAGAATAGGCTAGCCTACAAGTTGTTTCCACCTGTGTTCTTGCAGGCAATATATCTGACAAAGTTGTTTTGCGTTACCGAATGGACAAAATATGAATTTGCAGAGTGCAGAAGTAAGTTACTGTGTATTTCAAGTTTACAGATATAAATGAAAGTAAAATAAAATACTGGATTTATATTCTGCTTATGCATTGCTTTTAATAAATTCGAATAATTTGATCATGTTTCATTGGAATTCAAATTCACATTATGATAACTGATGATATGCAACAACATCCTTATTCGGCCCTCAACCACCTGACTCATAAGCCCACTGCGACCTGGCATCTTAATCTTTGTGTAAACTCCCAGGCGTCAGAGGCAGGACCATCAGATAAGACCAACAAGAAAATGACTTTTCAAACAACAAAACAATTAGCCATGAAATGTGACGGTATTACTAGGCTATTATTATTACTTTATTATGATTCCTATATTTATTTTACACTTCATCAACTGCAGTGGCCTGATCTTTGTTTTATCAAGGCTAATCGGTTAAGTTTTAGAGAATATTTGACCATTACTAAAATCAGTGATTTAAGAAAAGAGACAATGGGAAATGATTGTTATGATGAAGAAGATTAAGATGGCGGTGGTGATTGTTGTGATGATTTTGACTTTGTGACATCGTATTTGTTCTTATTAGGCTAATGTTATAACTGGACAAAACACAGGACAAGAGCTACCTGTATAGACATTGAGCTCATAATGATAGACTTATCGGTTTCCAAGCAAAGGTAAAATACTCAGAGCACTACGAAGGTCTAAATTATTGACTAATGGGCCTTTCTATATTTGTGATAAATTATTTAAATTATTATTAATGCAATTATTACGGCTTTACTCTCAGGTGGTATTACTTTCTCACATCCTTGACCAAAGTGTCATTTAGGGTGACCAGAACTCACTAAAACAAATACAAATATCCATATACCAAAGCACCAATGTTATCATATATGGTGGAATATTTCCCTTTGTTGAAGAGGAAAAATAATGATCTAAACTCCATCATTGATTTAGTATGACACGTCAGTAAGTAGGGTATCCTAATAGTGCAAATGAAGATGCGACATGGTCAGCCATCAATTACTGGCAACGCAACACCAATCTCCGTTTAAGATGTTCATTATGAGTAATAAATCATTGTTGCTATGCAATTTCATTCAGTAAATATTTAGGTGCTCACTTGCATCCTTCAATTACTCACAAACCCTTCTCATCGCATTTATCCAACGGAGTAGTGGATTTTGTATAGGTTGGGAGGCATAATACAGGAGACAAGCTAATTCACCACACTGAAAAGTCAGTCGCATTATGCATAAAGTTAACCTCACATCAGAGTAAATATCAGACCAAGACCATATGGTCATTTCCTTTGTTTGAAAAGTTTCTTGCAATTCAACTGCAAAACACAATAGCACACGTGTTGTTACTTGTCTATTTCAGTTAAACCTCAATTAACCTGCTTATATCAATATACTGCTAAACATGATCCACCTAGGTACGGTATGTGGTCTTACCTGCATAGGCCATCAAATAAACGGACTCTGTGAGCCACCTCTACGCTTTTGGCTATACGCTGAGGCTCGTGGTGGGTTTTGGGAACAAGGGAAAGGTAGGCCACAGTCACAGCACCTCTAACGTTATGTAAATGAGGCAAACCTCTCAACCTTCTGGATTATTGAGTCAGAGAGCACGACCGGGTCCAGAGACCCTCCACATTGGAAAAGCACTAAAATCTCGCGCCGGTTGGCTGCACAGCTTGAAGGAATAGTTTTGATGCATATACACTCTTGTAGCCCACATTACAACTTGTAGAGCAGGTGAACATGAAATTATAATAGGCCTTTCTTCGACAGCAAGATATTTGGACGTGCGGGGAAGGAAATGCCTAGACCTCTCGACGGTTTGTCAGATTTATATTTGAATTGGTTTATTGGTGCAAGTTTTAAATGGAATCGATAAAGATCTGCCACTGTTATTCAGATGACATTGTAATTCCATTACAACCTATATTGTGCTTGTCTGTTGTGATTGCCTGTAGTCTATTTGCCATTTAGCTTTGAAATATATATTTAATTTATAACTCAAACAATAAATACATGATAAATAACCCCAAGATTGCTAACTTCAAAAAAGTAAAAATGTAGGCATATCCTATTGATGTTCCACATACGAGTAAAGGCTTGCCATCCAATTTTGAGATGTATCGTCCGTAGACTTTGTATCACCAATTGAATGGAGGAAATGCAAATGAAATATCAAATCTTATTAGGTACATATACACCAAACACTATTTTGTATTGGTGTCATAGTATCGTTTGCGACGGTGAAGTTGTGTATTGTACCTCAAAGATGGTTAGGTTATGAGTTTTTCTCTGGGTTTTCGCAGCGCGCTTTCTGCAATTGCTTTGCTTTCTTTTCTGCTAAACTTATAGCACCTTGTTAAACCTACTTGTTAAGAGGGGACAATTAATAAGCTATGCTCATAATGTATTTGAAACTATGCACTAAATAAAACTTTTATTTGATAGAAAACATTTAGGCTTTGTTCATGGTCATTTTCTAATTTGTTATCACGCAGTTATAATATTGAAATTTCAGGGTACGGAACAATGTTGTAGAACAATGTATGGAACAATGTTGTAGAACAATGTATGGAACAATGTTGTTCGCTGGCTGTATGATAGTTTTATGACCGAACAATCTTGTTTATTTGGGCCTATTTGTAATTAGATTGTGTCCGGATTAACCAGCTCGATCAATAGATCACCCCCTCCTTATGCAAATGCATGCGTTGTTGGGCCTGTACTGCGATATTATTGTGGATGTGTAGACTACCACCATGGTCCAAGGCTACAGATATGGTATTATAAGGGTCTAAAGACAAACAAGGATTTAATTTAAAAAACGCATCACGATTCTTTCACTGACACATATCTTGCTTGTGGGTTAAATGGCATGAATTGAATGGTCAGACGTCAGAAACATGCGGGTGGGCCTGATGGCTAGGCTAACATTTAGCTGCAGGCTATTTCTCTACACACTGCTGGGAGCACTGATGTCAATGTTATTGATATGTTGTTTCATTAATGAATTGTTATCTTGTCAAACATAAACACCAAAGCATTATTTGACAATTGAATCATAAATGGGCGATGCTTTTATATGTGAAAACAGCCCCTCCCTCAGTGACACTGGCTGCGGTATACTGCAGCAGCACAGCAGATTGACCTGAGCGTGGTCACTGAAGTGCTTTCTCCATCGCTGCGCGCTGGTTCAATAACCTGAGAGAGATTTGGAGAGATCAGTGAAGGGCTGGAGCGCTCGGTGTAAGAGCCGGGGTCCTGACCTACCACCTCAAAGATACACCGGCGGAACAAACCCACTCTGCCCACTCTGGTTGAATCAACGTTGTTTCCACGTCATTTCAATGAAATTATGTTGAACCAACGTGGAATAGATGTTGAATTGACTTCTGTGACCAGTGGGAAGTGACTGCTGCTGGGCACCAATAGACGAGACATTGCACAACTGGTAAATATGCTATGTTGGTAGACTCATGTCAAATGTTGTGGCAATTTTACAGTATATGATGCTTAAAATGACATAAACTCAGGGTCTAACTGGATCTAAAATGAAACTATCGGAGGATCAGAGTTTATGTCTAAATGCGTCTAGGACGCACGGCTGCGCGCAGGTATTACTCATGTTTTTGCTAATATTTTCTGCGTCATTACGCATTTAACTGTACATTCCATGTTTTTTAAACAGCCAACCAAAACTAAATTCCAACCATACCATAATGGCACACATTGTACAATTTGTGCAAACATTTCAGGTGCCAGTTATTCCGAAGGGAATCCATGCCAAAGATCTGTTGTTTAGGCCAATTCACCTGAAGAAGTCCAGCGTACATGTGGTCTTTTTTGTTTCGTCTATTAAAATACATTTACATATATTAGTATTATAGTCCTACTAATTTACACGTTAGTCTTATTTTAGGCCTCTCTCCATGGCCAAATTACTAATTGTTGATGACTGAAGTTGGTCCCATAACGTCAGACTTGAAGAAGGATATTAATATATCTAAATAGATAAACGCACACCCTTCGACAGGTGTAAACCTGGATTGACTGATTGATATCGCACAAGCAGACTGCTATGCATAAGGATGTTTCTGGCGAAGGAGATAGAAATGCACATTTCAATGCAAGTGATGTGACTTTATAAAAGTGTAATATAAAACATATACATATTTACAGTATGTCGAGCATGGGCCTTCTTTGTCAGATCTAAGCGCCTACTATTACTGAAAAGCTCATGCACTTGTATTTACGGGAATATCCCCACCAAAAAACATAACAATTAAGATATTTCTAAACAAAGTGCGCCCACAAAAACTAAAGGAATCCGAGAGAAATGGTATATTTGACTAATCATTGTCCATGATCTAACGACTGATGCTTCTTTTTCTATGGTCAGAATCATCTTTCAGCTCTGCTGCATTGGCCTACAACGGGAAATGATTCTTTCCATTAGGCCTACCCACCTCCTCTTTCTCCTTTCGGCCTGTGTGTATTTTAATGTGAATATCCTCCAAGGTTATTTGGACACTCATCGTTTTAATAATAGTTTCCCATTAGGCTATATGATAACTAAAACAATGACAAGTTATATAGACTACTTCTAGTCGATTACAACCACAATACCAGAAATTCAATTCGAACATAATATGCTATGTATGACATTGGGTTTACACACATTTTCCAGCATCCTCTTGCAGATTGATATCCAAAACGTTTAAACTATGATTGTAATATTTCAATGCAAGGACACTGCGACCAAACCCCATTTTTCTGATTGTTACAAAGATGAGAACAGGGTGGGTAACTCAAAAGATCCCACACATGCACTCAGGATTTCAATAAAGCCAAACTCATTTTACACTGGCGACCATTTTGTGCGTAAAAGCAGGTGCATATCTTTCATTTGCACTACTTGAAACTGTGTAGGCCCACCGCTAAGTAGGTTAAAGGTCCTTCCAAGTGGACCAAGTATCTGACAGTCCTCTTGAAGGCCTTTTTCTTCTGCACGAGTTTTCATTCAACTACAATTAATTTCGCTTGATGGACGAAATGATGCTAATAGCCTGCAAAAAACATATAAGGCAGTAAAACAAGTTTTAGGCATGAAGATAATTGCAATGAGTATTTTGGTAGGCTACTAGATTTCAAACCTGTGAAGAATTTAGGATATTTGCATATCTATTAATAAAGAGCTAGTAGTCTAGAAACAATGTTCATCATCTTCATCTAACTTTTGTGAAGGATCAAGTCGACATTCCTGCAATGTATCCTACATTGACTAAAATGGTCTAACAATTGCATGTGGCCTACATCGTTCACTATCAGATATGTTCAGTTAAATGCGTCTTTGTCAGTATAAAGTTCAGGTGTGAAGATTAATTTTCTGATCATGACAATCACTATCAACTATAATTGACTACTATAGAGTGTACTTTTCAATATTTCTTTTTGTTCTTGGACTAGGCCTTCTACTTGAATAAATTCATTATGGTTTGTTAATTACATTTTTTAATTTGTCTCAGTTGCACTTGGAAACATTCAACGACCTCTTATGGTTATTGGATCTAAAAACCAAACAATCACGGCCTTTTTGATACTATTGGGTTGTGCAAGTTTCCCAAATATAATGTTTAGTAATAACAAAAACCTGATGTTGCATGCGGTAAATAATACTAGATATTCATACGTGTTCTTTTTTGTGAACAATAGTTTTTATTGAGTCTTTGAAAAATTCTGAAAAAAAATGTCAGAAAGAAGAAAGCATATGTTGAAACACTTCTGAATCACTTTTTTAAAACAAGTGTGCTACTATATTGTTGCTTATGGAATCTGATGCATTGGTTACATTAGCGCTTAAGAATTTACACCAGATATGTGGACCTTTAGCCCTCTCTTCAAATGAAAGTGTTGCTTTCCACTACTATTTATTGGTTTGATTGTGGATATTTTCACACAATTACTATTCTTTCCAAACATAATTCAGAAACAAAGCCAAGAAAAGCGTATTAAAACCATTGCTAGAACAAAGCGAGGTGTAATTTGTCTGGCTAGGTCTTTATGGTCAGTGGTACATCTCTGACACACTTCTCAGCAGCATTAACTGTCCCAACAGTAAGGGAACATAAACAAAGCTTTTCAAGTGTCTGTGTTTGTGGCTCAACCACAGTTCATAGCGAAATGTCCCTGCTGCCATTCTTCTACTTTATCCAATTGCTTGGTCTGTGATTGTCCTCATTCATTGAACTCAATGTTACTAAACTTCCATTTCCTTTGAAGAGAGGATACATTTGATCAACCATGTGTAATTGTCTTCATATTTTTTCTCTGTGGTATTATTCCATAGGTCACTGAATAGGTCGTTAAACTTTTTATTAAACAAGAACGAGTCAGTGAGCCTACATTTTCATTTTTTACGTTTTAGTTTGGTAGACCTATTATATTGTCCTGATTAAAAAAAAAAAGCGATATAATAGGTTTTAATAAAGTTAATGTTGCACTGAGGTTCTATATTTAAGATACCAATTTATTTTTCATCAGAGTAAGTAAATGTAGAGCAATATATCGGTCATCTATTCATTGTTTGTCCCGTCCAGAAACCAATGTGAAGTGTAGGTAACTGGACGACTGATACTACATACAATCAATATGGAAAAATGTTGGTTCTTGAATAAGTCAAGAAGTTACCCTTCTTTTATGGAGTTTGTGGGTGGTTGATGTCATTGCTATACTGTAGCAGACACTACCTGACTTACATATTCCATTTTGGTCTCACAATCATGTCAAAAAAACTTAATCGAGAATAGTGTCACTCCTGTAATGTTGGCAAATAGATGAGTGTTTTCCGCTGTCCATGTTACAGTCACTCAATGCCAGGAACTCAACTTTGCATGTTTTCACATAACAGTCGAGAGACGCTTGGTCTAATCCAGAGTTTCAAAGCTCTTTCAATACCAGGCATTATGTGGAGATGAAGAAAACTTTTAAATTGTTTCAGAACTCAACAATGAAGAGGTGAACAGGAGCTGAATACCAATGAGATGTTTTTAAAAAAAAACTGTATGTTATTTTTCCCACATTCGGCTTCCATGTAGCTTTTATCCGTTTAGCCACACAGCATTATCTCAAGAGATCAAAGTTCAGACAATATAATTACACAACACAACACAAAGTAAACCTTTATACCTTAGCCTCTATTATCTAATGGGGTTTGTCAGGATTCTCATTATGCATTATCATATTTGTTTATTCAAATGTGATAAAGACAGTTTGCAGTGTTGGGGAGTAGTATTTCTTTGTATTTATTAAGGATCCCCATTATCCCCACATCCTGGGGTCCAGCAATATACAATAAAAAAAATATTCCATAACATTACATTTCAGATCACTTTTCAGAACACATTAAGTGTGTGCCCTCAGGCCACTACTCTACTACCACAGATCTACAATGCAAAATCCATGTGTACATGTGTGTGTGTTAGCATGAGTGTGTCTGTGCCTGTGTGTGTGTGTGTCTCTTCACAGTCCCCGCTGCTCCATAACCTACATGTAGCTCAGCTAGCCTAATTGAACTAGATTTTGTGGTAGCTTGGTGGTAGTTGAACTAAATTAAAATCTAGGTAGTGCTTTCAGTAGTTAATTACTTTTTTGCCATGTACTGGTGTAGCTAAGTACTGGGAGTACACACTACTTTTCTTACAAAAAGAAAAGATGGGTGAAGTACGTAAGAATTTCAATTCTTTTTCGGCATCAGGCCTCCTTACTTCTCACTTGATACATTGTTTTTGTGTTAAATAGGCTAAATTACACATTCTTCTACCATATGACACCGAAGTGAGCTGTTCTTGCAGTTTGTAGTCTATGATATTTCAGATGTACATATGCACATTTTTCACAAAGCAGTTTGGATGTGGTGAACTACTTTTTCAAAGTAACTTTAGTTAAATAAACTATATATTTTTTTTATATAGGGTATCTTTAGTGTTTCACTTCTTCCAGTGTGAAGTAATTGGTAGCTTGGCCAACTATATTTTCAGAATAGCTTCACCAACACTGACAGTTCGTTTGTAAGGGATGTTTTATTTTTATTTTTTACTTATGAATGAGGCTGGTACCAAGTCTTCTGGGACCAGAGAAGCACCTCCATAGTTGGTCATATACACTATATGACACTGATAGAAGAATAACTGATATTAACCCCCCATCAAGCTTATATTTTTTGAGTCAGCTGTATAGTGCCAGGGAAAAAGGAAAACATGCACCCAGAGTTGGCCCCAAGACCAAGTTTGGGAAACCCTGATCTAATAGGCTCACGGCTTGCTAGGGCATTGTGGGTCGGGTTAGCAGTTGTATTCAATCTTGCTCTACAAGGTACGTAGCCTGCTGGTTTTCTGTTCTACCTGATAATTAATTGCACCCACCTGGTGTCCCAGATCTAAATTGGTCCCTGATTAGAGGGGAACAATTAAAAAAATTAGTGGAACTCAGAAGAGGTTGGTGGGAGGAACTGTAGGAGGATGTCCTCACTGTAATGCCTGGAATGGAATCCATAGAATGGTACCAAACACATCAAACACAAACCATAGATTTTTTCCAGCCATTACAATCCCATCCTATAGCTCCTCCCACCAGTCTCCTCTACTATTAAAGGCCCAGTGCATTAATTTTGTGAAAAAGTATATTTTTTCCCCTAAATTATATATGAAAAAAAAACATTTTTTTTTTTTATTATTCCGATTTTTCAGGGGGTGCTGCAGCACCCTCAGCACCTCTACTTCCCCTATGATGGGACAACATTTTCTTTGGTGATTGAGTTGGAAATTGTATTTGGACTTAATGTTGTTTCCAAACAACTTCCAGCACACATTTTCAGAAAACTGGATGCATCTACTAGTTTAGACATTGATAATAAAGTTATGACTATGTAGAAGTTGCGATAATGTCATTTTGATGCTTGCCAAAATATGATATTCTACAGGTGCACTATTCTAATGCCCTAACAAGGTGCACCATAATATCACATAATGCAGTAAATGACACACACAAAATTCAAACCGTGGATTTTAGTATATTGTAGTTTATTACACATTATTTAATAAATAATTAACAGTCTACAAACTTGATTTACAACCTTATAATACCTCTTTAGAAAGTGTATACCTTAATGTAAAGTCTTTGTGGATTTTGATTAACAGAAGTATTGGTTATTCTGGGGGTGGGTAGACAGTGCTTTTAGAGAAATGTGTACATCATCAATTATTGTAATTTTCACCATTAGAAAAACAGAACTCAAGATTCTACATTGAAGAAATTCATTCAAGATTTTACATTGCTAACTGTAACTGAGACTCCACCTCACCAAACATGCCCCTGCTGCCATGACACTGGACTGTACAGTGATATTATGTCCCTTACTACTTGTGATGCTAAGCTCTCTTTTGTTTGTGGTTTCTGTCTTGTCTTGTGCCAATGGTTCTCCCTTTGCAGGTGATCAGTCCTCCCTCTATACCAGATCCTCCTGAGGACGCTTGATGTCATCTTGTCCTCCTGGTCATTATGCTACTTGTTCCTCTCAACAATACTGCCCTATCGTCTCTTGCTGCTTCCCCACTTGAAATGCCTGGCTGGCCTTTTCTATCAAACCATCGTGAAATTGTGTGCTAAAACGTTGCAGAAAGTCCTCTCCTTAATACTCCTCCTACTAGCAGTGTCTTTGGGACACAACAAAGGATTCCTCCAGACAGCTTGGTTGATGGACTTTTATCAGCAATCAAAGTTCATGTAAAGCAAAAGATGTTCAAGTGTCTGTGGTCCATTTCATTTTAAAGGGACACTCCACTGAAAATGCAGAATAAAATTATAAGAAATCTGTCTAGAACCTTACCCGTTTGTGCCCTGGCCTGCCTTAAACATCCTTGCCAGACACATAATTGTTAGCTAGCTAAATGGAGCTTGTGGAGGATATGTTCAATGAGTGTATTTAACACATGAGTGGTTTGCATGTGCAATGACAGCTAACGTTAGCGTTAGGCCTACAAGTGTTACTGACTGGCTGGGGCTGTAATTAGCCTAGTTATACGTGTCTGCATTGTGTCTGTCTCTGTCATGTTCTAGAGGGTATTATTTTTCAAGAGCACAATTCCCGCTTGCATTTTAAGCCACGCCTACCCAAACTCTGATTTGTTGTAAGAGTTGAAAAGCCCCCTCTGTGGAATATTTTTGGGAGGCCTAACACTTTATTAATATAGTCCATTTGTAGCTGCTCTACTACTATTTATTCTACAGACTATCAGTAAAATTTCAACTATTTACTAACCCTAGCTCTAACCTTAACCGTAACCCTTATCCTAACCCTAAACTTAAGCCTTACCCTAAACTTAAGCCTTACCCTAAACTTAGCAAGCAGTTGCTCCTCAACAGATCGTTATGAGCATCTACAGATGGAAAAGCCGGACTACGCAAATGAAGTGTGAGCATTCTACCCTTTGAAGTGGTCCATGTTACCCTGTGATGATTGTCCTATCATCTCCATCACTCATCTAAAGAGATGCCTAATATAAATGACCAGACATTTTTTAATGGAACAGTTTATGAGTAGCACATTTATTTATTGATAATAATGTAGGTTTGAGATGTCCTCTTGATTATTGTAGACTACCTGTAATGAGAAGAAACATGTAAGAGTTTGTTGTGCATCACCGGCAATTGCTTTGTGCGTGCAAAACCTTTTGTTGTGCGTCGCTAGGTATAGTTCTATTTGTAAACATGTATTGAACAATCAGAAGGTACTACTAAAATGTGATCATGTTTAACTATTAAATGTTAAGCTAAAATATATGCCTTGTTTTCCTCATTATTGTTGAGGGGTATCTGTCCATTTCCTGGTTAGTTTGACTGTCAAACTGGGTGCGTTCGAGTGCATGGTTTATTCAGGGTACGGTAATACGGTAGTAGTTTATTCCCGGGAGATGTACATCACAGGAGGTTGGTGGCACCTTAATTGGCGAGGACGAGCTCGTGGTAATGGCTGAAGCGGAATGGGTGGAATGATATCAAATACATCATGGTTTCCATGTGTTTATGCCATTCCATTAGCTCCATTCCGCCAAATTATTATGAGCCGTCGTCCCCTCAGCAGCCTCCACTGATGTACATGTTTATATCCCTAACTTCCATTTATGCTTAAAGCATGGGTGTAGCCCCTTTATTGAAGTGTGCGCTATGGAAATACATATATGTTTATGATCCGCACATGTTGTATTGTATTTCATGTCTTTTGAATGTTAATTGTCATCATGATGTGAAATGCTTTCCTATTGGCTGCTTTTCCACTTCTGCTCCTCTGCTGCTCTCTGCTGCTGCTGGGTTTTTCCAGGCATGGGTGAAGCCAGATTTTTCTTTTGATAGAGCTCTACGTAATTGATTCAGTTTATGTTCTTTGTTGCTTTGACCAGTTTGTAATTATTGTGAGTATTTTTGGCACCTGGTATTATCTTCACGGTTGCTAATTAAAAGCTTCACTCTGGGCAAAAAATGTGAGTAGGGTCTATCTGCAGACTGTGGTTATTACATGCTGCGCCCACTACATGCTGCTAGCTAGCTAGGACACCGGCACACACTGTCCTTACCCCCGCCTGCTGAGCACTGCTTTCCCGCAGTTATTTTAGTTAAGGCGAAGGTAAATCATTCCCCGGTAGTGCCACGCGAGAGTGATTTTGATACACTTAACAGAACTGCAGGAACGCAGTGCTCAGCAGGCAGGGTCAAAGGACACTGTATACCGGTGTCTCCTAGCATAGCAAGCTAGCAGGTTTCTTCTTCTTCAGTGGGAATTTTCAGCAGTTGGTATACAACATTGGTGCATTACCACCACCTACTGTGTTAGAGTGTGGGTCAGAGACAGCACTACCAGCCTCAATGTCAGTGGACACAGCATGTAGCATGTTAAAATCCTACTGCTGGGTCAACCTCACATACCAGATGCTGTTGTTTAAGTATTTCTAAAACTAATTTGACACCACCAATGTGTAGCACATTAGGGTGATGCACAGCAACCATTTGTGCCAGAACACTCACCACACATCAGCCAGAGAGGAGTGATATGTGCCAATTAGGAATTAAGGGGATGTGGCACCAGGGTCAACACCCTCAGTCTTACAATAAGTGCATGGGATTGTTTTGGACCAGAGAGAGTCAGGACACACAAACAACATCCCAATTGAAAGATAGCACACTACGCAGGACAAGGTCCTCTTCACTGCCCTGGGGCATTGGCATCTCCTTAGACCAGACGGAAGAGTGCCCCCTACTGGCCCTCCAACACCACTTCCAGCAGCATTTGGACTCCCATCCAGGGACTGACCAGGACCTACACTGCTTAGCTTCAGAGGCAAGCGCACAGTTGATGCAGGGTGGTATGCTGCTGGTGAAATAGTTCAGCACCGTGTCAGATAAGGCAATAAAAAATGTTACAACTGGACAAAATACTGAGGAGCTTATTATCTAACAATCAAATTAAATCATAACAAATTATTCATATCGTATTATCATAACATGAGAAAATGTCTACCCAACGGACACTTACACCCCCCCCTCCCCTCCCAATTTATCATTGCTACAGTTGTAAATGTGTAAATACTATTATTATTATTATTATTGTCTCATTCACTTCTCTTTTTTTGACCTGTACTGAGCATAACAATTTCACTGTACCCTGTGATTATATCTGCATCCCTCTGCGTGTGACTAATGAACTAATCTGATCTAGTTAAAGGTACGGCATTGATAACACATTCACATGAAAATAATAAGCATTACATTTATAAATCAGACCCTTATTGTGAATTGGAAGATCTACATACAATATATGTTTTTCTATAGGCTCACTTGTCAGATGGGCCTATATGTGTGACAGTGTCATACAGATTACTTAAGTTTGCATGATACATTTTCAAACATGTCTGAGTTAATTAAAAAAAATATATTTTTGTCCTTTCAAATCATACTAATATGTACTGCTGTGAACAGATAAGGGGTTCACATTTTAACTAATAGTGTTACACTAGAAATAACAAATGACAATTTCAAAATATTTTTGCAGTTTTTCTGCAAGAATGCCTGGATATCTTGTGTAGTCATCATAAATGTTAATAGTTTGTCTTCATAGTTGTAATGTTAGAGTTGCTGTCTGTGTGATTGGTTTTCTTCCTTCAGAAAATCACTATCTGTAAACTACTATTAAAAACAGCAATAAACACACAGAAGGTCTAATGCCTAAACAACAAGTGGAAAGACAGAGAGACAGCCAGACAGAGGTTTAGTCTGATTCCCTACCCATTTGACTGCACATAATGTTTTGCATATTGCATATTGCTTAATAACAACAAGTGGAAAGGGATGTTTACCACAATTACCACCTGTACTGGGGGAAAACAACACTCTATACACCTGTTCCAGTAAGTAGACACCATGGCCATTCACAAGGCTGCAGGTACATTATTTTATCTAATACTGTATGTACTCTCGTCAAAGGTCAACAACTTGAATCCATAGATAGGCCCAGTTGATATTAGATAGAATGTCGTGGCCCCGGCAGTCTGTGTGGAAAACAGCCGGTGGTTACCTAGGTTACTGCAAAAACTCACAGCATAAACTTGACCTTTTTTTTAAACTAAAATAAACAAGTTAAATATCTTACCTGTGATGAAATGTTTTCCACACACACAGCCATGTGTAGCCTACTTGGACACTAGGTCCTCACATTTCCAACTCTCCCACACAAATAGCCTGAAGCCACAGGGCTCTTCTCACAGGCTCTATTTCACCAAATGGGGGTATTGCGAACCTAAGGTCGGGATTTCTGACCTGGTTACATTGAACAACACAGCAGCTTTTCGGCATGTTTTGTTATTTCTGTATAACAAAAAATGGATGACAAAGTTGTTTCTTTTACAATGGGGTCAATGGCAAAGAAT
The DNA here is from genome assembly GCF_965601325.2 of Salmo salar. Classification (NCBI taxonomy): domain Eukaryota; kingdom Metazoa; phylum Chordata; class Actinopteri; order Salmoniformes; family Salmonidae; genus Salmo; species Salmo salar. The sequence continues at coordinate 23,260,048 of NC_138291.1, read as the reverse complement.
GTTTGTTTTCCTCAATTTGTGGGCCTGGTCGAGGGGAATTCCTTATTATTATGTGAATATCAATTCAGAATATGCTGTATAGGGTTCGATGAAACGCAGACCGTTCCATTGACCAGATTGGCGCACATTCAGGTTTAGAAGAAGTGACTGCTAAATGCTAACTCCCGTTCGTAAAAGACAGTTGCATAGCTAGCTTACAGAAATCGGTGGTGGTAGGCAAAGTTGTTTTTAACTGTAATGCAGTTGATTGTTGACGATGACAGGAACATGTATTGGTGGTGACATCCATACAAGCATTATACTCAGATTTTTACCTCAAAATAGTATGAAATACAAATATAAACAATAGCCTAAATGTAGGCAAATTTTGCTGGGGGGCAATGAGGAGATTCAGGATCTGTTCCTTGCGGCCCTTTCCCCCATGTGTTTCCATGGCAATTCTATTGTTTTGGTCAAGTTCCATTGACCTCTTTGAATGAAATCAAATCACAATGTATTTGGCACATGCTTCATAAACAACAGGTGTAGACTAATAGTGAAATGCTTACTTACGAGCCCTTCCCAACAATGCAGAGAAAAAAAAGATAAATAATAGAAAATAATAACACAAAGAATAAATACACAATGAATAACGATAACTTGGCTGCATACATGGGGTACCAGTACCGAGTCGATGTGCAGTGGTACAAGGTTTTTGAGGTAGATATGTACATATAGGTAGGGATAAAGTTACCACATCTATGCTCTGTCTCTCTCCCTTTCCATTTGTTGTTTAGGCATTAGACCATTTCTGTGTGTTTATTGCTGTTTTTAATTGTAGTTTGCGGATACATGCCCAGGATTACCCACAACGATTGAGAGGTAGAGCCTACATGCAAAGTCATCGCATGATCACAGTATTGGATTGATAGCTTTTTCGAATCAATAACGCACACTCTCAATTTTTCAAATAAAGTCAGTCAGCCCTGTCACTTGGTTTGCAATAAAGCTGAGGGATGGAGCTGAAAGAATGTTCCTTATTTCTGTCTTCGTTAGGGTCAGGGGCGGAAATCCCGGGGGGGACGGGGGACACACGACCCCCCCATCCTGGGAAAAATATGATTTGTCCCCCCCAATATATCACTGAAACATAACTATGTAATTTAAATAATATTAATAATACGCAATGAAAGCAATTGTGCTGATTATAGACACTTAATAGTGCGTTTTTAAGTTTCAAAAGATTGCGACCCCCCCCACCCTTTGCCTCACAATGGTTTGATCCACTGCCAGTTCCTTAGCTTGCTAGGTAACGTAGAGGTCGTATCTACTGTCTGAAAAGCACTCAATGCACGTAACTGACGTGAGGTTAATCCAGTCAATCGCGCACACACACTAGCTGAATATGCAGAGCTAGCGCGCAAATATTAACTATTAAGCTAGCTAGTACCTATTCCATTTATGTGGCGTCGTCAAAGATGGAATCTTTGCTATCGTCAATTTATTCCAAGATCAGCATGCATGTAAGTTAGTGCTTCAAAGTCTCTGTGATAAGGTTAGCGATAAACTGAACAGAACTACACTCTCTTCTACCATTGTTTTAAATATATTTAACCTCTATGGGCTAGGTGGGACGCTTGCGTCCCACCTACTCAACAGCCAGTGTAATCCCGTGGCGCGTTATTCAAATTCCTCAAAAATGCAAAAACTTCAATTTTTCAAACATATGACTATTTTACACCATTTTAAAGACAAGACTCTCGTTAATCTAACCACACTGTCCGATTTCAAAAAGGCTTTACAACGAAAGCAAAACATTAGATTATGTCAGCAGAGTACCCAGCCAGAAATAATCAGACACCCATTTTTCAAGCTAGCATATAATGTCACAAAAACCCAAACCACAGCTAAATGTAGCACTAACCTTTGATGATCTTCATCAGATGACAACCCTAGGACATTATGTTATACAATACATGCATGTTTTGTTCAATCAAGTTCATATTTATATCAAAAAACAGCTTTTTACATTAGCATGTGACTAGCATGTGACTAGCATTCCCACCGAACAATGCCGGTGAATTTACTAAATTACTCACGATAAACGTTCACAAAAAGCATAACAATTCTTTTAAGAATTATAGATACAGAACTCCTCTATGCACTCGATATGTCCGATTTTAAAATAGCTTTTCGGTGAAAGCACATTTTGCAATATTCTCAGTAGATAGCCCGGCATCACAGGGCTAGCTATTTAGACACCCAGCAAGTTTAGCACTCACCAAAGTCAGATTTACTATAAGAAAAATGTTATTACCTTTGCTGTCTTCGTCAGAATGCACTCCCAGGACTTCTACTTCAATAACAAATGTTGGTTTGGTCCCAAATAATCCATAGTTATATCCAAATAGCGGCGTTTTGTTCGTGCGTTCAAGACACTATCCGAAAGGGTAAATAAGCGTGACGAGCATGGCGCAATTCGTGACAAAAAATGTATAAATATTCCATTACCGTACTTCGAAGCATGTCAACCGCTGTTTAAAATCAATTTTTATGCCATTTTTCTCATAAAAAAGCGATACTATTCCGACCGGGAATCTGCGTTTAGGTAAACAGACGAAAGAAAATAAAGCATGGGGTCGACTCGGGCACGCGCCTCAGCCCATAGTACTCTGATCGGCCACTTGCCAAACGCGATAAAGTGTTTCAGCCAGAGGCTGCCTCGATATCGTTCAGCTTTTTCCCGGGCTCTGGGAGCCTATGGGAGCCGTAGGAAGTGTCACGTTATAGCAAAGATCCTCAGTCTTCAATAAAAAGAGCCAAGATGAAACACAACTTGTCAGACAGGCCACTTCCTGCATGGAATCTTCTCAGGTTTTGGCCTGCCATATGAGTTCTGTTATACTCACAGACACCATTCAAACAGTTTTAGAAACTTTAGGGTGTTTTCTATCCAAAGCCAATAATTATATGCATATTCTAGTTACTGGGCAGGAGTAGTAACCAGATTAAATCGGGTATGTTTTTTATCCGGCCGTGTCAATACTGCCCCCTAGCCCTAACAGGTTAATGGTCTCGTTGCAAAAGCTAAATTGTCGCAAGGGAACTTTTATTTATATATTTTATTTCACCTTTATTTAACCCGGGTAGCAAAGATTATAGCAAACACCACTGAATTGGTGCTCGCTAGCTTTGCAAATTCAGCTATTGTTAGAAGCCAGCCAATATGAAACAAACGATTAAAATTACAAAAGGTTGCAGCATATGTTGTGTAAATGGTGAACTCATACAGCTGTCAACTCTTGTCACTGCAATCCGTTTCACATTTGCTAGCTACCTTTTAGATCGAAGCCCATATAGAATGATAGAAGATAAGATGATAGAAGCCCATCTCCTACTGTGTGTGTAGCCAACCAGGTAGAAAAATGGCAGAAAAATGGCAGAAAAAAGACGGACATCAGAGTATTTTTCAGTACACCAAAACGCAAAGTAAGAACCCTAGTAGCCTAATATCTCAAAGACTAGTTGATAAAATGTTCATAAGAAAGAAATGAAATTCTAATGGAAATGTTTAACAATTATGTCATTAGGCAGAGCAGGCAACAGATGGCACACAGACAGCAGAGTTGGGGACAGATATGCAGGGACAGACTGGCAGAGACAGGGAGACTCAGGTAAGTTTGTTGAGTCTTTGTTTGGCAACATTATGAAAGGTTCTCAATTTTTTGACTTGTAAAATAGGAACATAATTGGAAAATGCCATGGATACCCCCACTCTCAACTTAAACTGGTGACTGAACTAAGATTTGTTAAAGGCAATGGTATTACTGTTGTGATTAGTTGTGTAGTTTTGGGTACCGGTAGTTAGGAGTACGGAAAACATCTTATTTCTTTGGTTCCTCAATATACATTTACCATATTAAACGTAGGCTATGTGTTACAGCACTACTTTTGGTGTCCCCCTCAGGAATTGCTCTTGAGAAAATGTAATGTAATTGTCCCAGATTTTCGCCCCTGGTTAGGGTGTTGTTGTTTCTGTAATCAAGTTAGAGAGGCTCGGTAGTACTGATAACACCAGAAAAATTTAGCATTGCTTGGTAGAAGATGTTTGTAGATTATTTCTAACTCTTCCACTTGTCACTCCCTCTTCAACAGCTTTTCCGCCAGCATGGTGACATTGGGTGGAGCCACATAGACCCAATAGATTACCTCTGCGACTGGGCTCAGTTCCAATGGGATAAGCTTCAACATGCTGGCCATCATTGAGTCCTGTGTCTTTGTTTATAAATTACAGCCTGCGCAGAGAGTGCACATAGTTATTATTCTGATAATTGGAAGCCTCAACCATTGAGTGGAGACTCCACTGGTAGGTTATTCTGGAGGCCTACGGACTGTCAGAGCAGTGGGACGACATCAACCCACTGCTGCAGAGCGATTTGAGCTTCAGGTATGCCAAGTTAGAGCAGCTAAGGGATGATAAGGATGCAGAGAAAATACTGGCGGTGGAGTCCGAATGACAGAGGCCCCTCCTTTACCTCAGCATGAATTTGGGCTTCGGCACAATGTGGGCGCTTTACCTGGTCATGTGCATCACCTGTGAGCTCTTGGGCCTGGCGGTCCCAACCTACTTCGCCATGAACATCCTATGGTTGGAGTGTGCTAACAGCTTATTGGTGGGGCTGATGTTCAGGCTCAAGAGTGATTGGCCAACAGCAATCTCCCTGACGACATCTGCCAGTGGCAGGTTTACTGGCTCTTAAGTAGATGACCTGTTAGAGACTCTAACAAACATCCCAAGGTTTTGTTCAGCCTGTCAGGCAAGGACAAAAACCCGCTCCTGCATGTCTGAATCAGGCCAATCAGGCCAAAGGAAAAGCAGACATGATTCATGTCACATAGGCTGATTGATGACCAGCAGGGTCAAATAATAATCACAGTGGTTCTAGAGGGTGAAACAGGTCAGCACCTGAGGAGTAAATGTAAGTTGGCTTTTCATAGCCGAGCATTCGGTTGAGCCAGCAGGTGCGGTAGAGAGAGAGAGAGGGAAAGAGAGAGAAGAAGATTCGAATACAGCAGGTCCGGGACAAGGTAGCATGTCTGGTGAACAGGTCAGGGTTCCATAGCCGGAGGCAGAACAGTTGAAACTGGAGCAGCAGCATGACCAGGTGGACTGGAGACATCCAGGAGTCATCAGGCCAGGTAGTCCTGAGGCATGGTCCTATGGCTCAGGTCCTCTGGCAGGGGAGGGACAGACGGAGAGAGAGAGAGTATTAGAGGGCGCATACTTAAATTCACACAGGACACTAGATAAGACAGGAGAATTACACCAGATATAACAGACTGACCCTATCCCCCGGCATATAGACTATTGCAGCTTAGATACTGGAGATTGAGATGGGGGGGGACACTGTGGCCCCATCCGGCGATACCCCCGGACAGGACCAACCAGGCAGGATATAACCCCACCCACTTTGCCAAAGCACAGCCCCTACACCACTAAAGGGATATCAACAGACCAACAACTTACTACCCTGAGACAAGGCTGAGTATAGCCAACAAAGATCTCCTCCACCTCACGAGCCCGAGGGGGATCAAGACCAGACAGGAAGATCACGTCAGTGACTCAACCCACTCAAGTTGAGTATAGCGCAAAAAAGCCTGGCATAACGTGACGCACCCTTCCTAAGGACAGCATAGAAGCCAGAGGCAGAGAATCCCAGTGGAGAGAGGGGAGCTGGCCAGGCAGAGACAGCAAGGGTGGTTCAACCTTCCAGTGCCTTGCCATTAACCTTCACACCCCTGGGCCAGACTACACTCAATAATAGGACCTACTGAATAGATGAGTCTTCAGTAAAGGCTTAAAGGTTGAGACAGAGTCTGCGACGCTCACATGGAAATGGAAGACCATTCCATAAAAATTGAGGTGAAAGCCCTGCCTCTAGCTGTTTGCTTAGAAATTCTAGGGACAATAAAGTGGCTTGCGTCTTATGACCATAGTGTACGTGTATGTATGTATGTACGGCAGGACAAAATCGGAGACATAGGTAGGAACAAGTCCGTCAAATGCTTTGTAGGTTAGCAGTAAAACCATGAAATCAACCCTAGCCTGAAAAGGAAGCCAGTGTAGAGAGGCTAGCACTGGAGTAATATGACACATTATTTTGGTTCTAGTCAAGATTATAGCAGCCGTATTTAGCACTGACTTAAGTTTATTTAGTGCTTTATCTGGGTAGCTGGAGAGTAGAGCATTGCACTAGTCTAATTTAGAAATTACAAAAGCATGGATTCGCTTTTCTGCATAATTTTTGGACAACAAGTTTCTGACTTTTGCAATGTTACGAAGATGGAAAAAAGCTGCCCTTGAAATAGTCTTGATATGGTCATCAAAAGAGAGATCAGGGACCAGATAACGCCGAGGTCCTTCACAGTTTTATTTGAGACGACTGTACAACCATCAAGATTAATTTTCAGATCAAACTGCAGATCTCTTTGTTACTTGGGACCTAGAACTAGCATCTCTGTTTTGTCCGAGTTTAAAAAAGAAACATTTGCCGCCACCCACTTCCTTATGTCTGAAACACAGGCTTCCAGGGTAGGCAATTTAGGGACTTGTTTTGTCGAAATGTACAGTTGTGTGTTTTAAAAAAAGATTTCCCCTTTATTTAAACAGGTAGGCCAGTTGAGAACAAGTTCTCATTTACAACTGCGACCTGGCCAAGATAAAGCAAAGCAGTGTGACACAAACAACACAGAGTTACACATGGGATAAACAAACGTACAGTCAATAACACAATAGAAAAATATATATCCAGTGTGTGCAAATGTAGTACGATTAGGGAGGTAAGAAAATAAATAGGCCATAGTGGCAAAATAATTACAATTTAACAATTAAACACTGGAGTGATAGATAATGCAGAAGATGAATGTGCAAGTAGAGATACTGGGGTGCAAAGGAGCAAAAAAATAAATAACAATATGGGGATGAGATAGTTGGGTGGGCTATTTACAAATGGGCTATGTACAGGTGCAATGATCGGTAAGCTGCTCTGACAGCTGATGCTTAAAGTTAGTGAGGGAGATATAAGACTCCAGCTTCAGTGATTTTTGCAATTCGTTCCAGTCATTGGCAGCAGAGAACTGGAAGGAAAGACAGCCAAAGCAGGAGTTGGCTTTGGGGATGACCAGTGAAATATACCTGCTGGAGCGCGTGCTACGGATGGGTGCTGCTATGGTGATTAGTGAGCTGAGATAAGGCGGGGCTTTACCTAGCAAAGACTTATAGATGACCTGGAACCAGTGGGTTTGGCAATGAATATGAAGCGAGGGCCAGCCAACAAGAGCATACAGGTCACAGTCGTGGGTAGTATATGGGGCTTTGGTGACAAATTGGATGGCACTGTGATAGACTACATCCAATTTGCTGAGTAGAGTGTTGGAGGCTATTTTGTAAATGACATCGCCAAAGTCGAGGATCGGTAGGATAGTCAGTTTTACGAGGGTATGTTTGGCAGCATGAGTGAATGATGCTTTGTTGCAAATAGGAAGCCGATTATAGATGTCATTTTCGATTGGAGATGCTAAATGTGAGTCTGGAAGGAAAGTTTACAGTCTAACCAGACACCTAGGTATTTATAGTTGTCCACATATTCTAAGTCAGAACCATCCAGAGTAGTGATGCTAGACGGGCGGGTGGGTGCGGGTAGCGATCGGTTGAAGAGCATGCATTTAGTTTTACTTGCATTTAAGAGCAGTTGGAGGCCACGGAAGGAGTGTTCTATGGCATTGAAGCTCGTCTGGATGTAGTTAACACAGTGTCCAAAGAAGGGCCAGTGCTACGCAGATGACACATAATGGTGTCGTCTGCGTAGAGGTGGATCAGAGAATCACCAGCAGCAAGAGCGACATCATTGATGTATACAGAGAAAAGAGTCGGCCCAAGAATAGAACCCTGTGGCACCCCCATAGAGAGGTCCGGACAACAGGCCCTCCGATTTGACACACTGAACTCTATCTGAGAAGTAGTTGGTGAACCAGGCGAGTCAGTCATTTGAGAAACCAAGGCTGCTGAGTCTGCCGATAAGAATGCGGTGATTGACAGAGTCGAAAGCCTTGGCCAGTTCGATGAAGATGGCTGCACAGTATTGTCTTTTATCGATGGCGGTTATGATATCGTTTAGGACCTTGAGCGTGGCTGAAGTGCACCCATGACCAGCTCGGAAACCAGATTGCATAGCTGAGAAGGTACGGTGGGATTCGAAATGGTCGGTGATCTGTTTGTTAACTTGGCTTTCGAAGACTTTAGAAATGCAGGGTAGGATAGATATGGGTCTGTAACAGTTTGGAGTCTAGAGTGTCTCCCCCTTTGAAGAGGGGGGTGACCTCAGTAGCTTTCCAATATTTAGGGATCTCAGACGATACAAAAGAGAGGTTGAACAGGCTAGTAATAGGGGTTGCAACAATTGCGGCAGATAATTTTAGAAAGAGAGGGTCCAGATTGTCTAGTCCAGCTAATTTGTAGGGGTCCAGATTTTGCAGCTCTTTCAGAACATCAGCTATCTGGATTTGGGTGAAGGAGAAATGGGGGAGGCTTGGGCAAGTTGCTGTGGGGGGTGCAGAGCTGTTGACCGGGGTAGGGGTAGCCAGGTGGAAAGCATGGCCAGCTGTAGAAAAATGCTTTTTGAAATTCTCGATTGTCGTAGATTTATCGGTGGGGACAGTGTTTCCTAGCCTCAGTGCAGTGGGCAGCTGGGTGGAGGTGCTCTTACTCTCCATAGACTTTACAGTGTCCCAGAACCTTTTGGAGTTTGTGCTACAGGATGCAAATCTCTGTTTGAAAAAGCTCGCCTTTGCTTTCCTAACTGCCTGTATATATTGGTACCTATCTTCCCTGAAAAGTTGCATATCGCAGGGGCTATTCGATGCTAATGCAGTACGCCACAATATGTTTTTGTGCTGGTCAAGGGCAGTCAAGTCTGGATTGAACCAAGGGCTATTTTCTGTTCTTAGATCCTGGGTTGACGTGGTTAAACGTGGACTGTGGTTGTGAGGCCGGTTGGACTTAATGCCAAATTCTCTAAAACGACGTTGGAGGTGGAATTTTGTAGAGAAAGGAACATTCAATCCTCTGGCAACAGCTCTGGTGGACCAGTATGTGAGAAGTAGTTGGTGAACCAGGCGAGGCAGTCATTTGAGAAACCAAGGCTGTTGAGTCTGCCGATAAGAATGCAGTGATTGACAGAACCTAAAGCCTTGGCCAGGTCGATGAGGACAGCTGCACAGTATTGTCTTTTATCAATGACGGTTATGATATCATTTAGGACCTTTTAGCGTGGCTGAGGTGCACCCATGACCCGCTCGGAAACCAGATTGCGTAGCGGAGAAGGTACGGTGGGATTCAAAATGGTCGGTGATCTGTTTGTTAACTTGGCATTCGAAGCATAGCAGTGAAAGTTGACATTGTGTTTCCAAATGACATCCCCATGAGGTAGAATATATAGTGAAAGAACACCGAAACTTACAATTGATTTGTCTGAGGACAAATCATCCACAGAGACAAACATATCTTTCCAGCAGATAAGATGTAAACCAAGCAAGAACTTGTCCGTGTAGTCCAATTAGGGTTTCCAATCTCTCCAAAAGAATGTGGTGATCGATGGTGTCAAAGCGGCACTAAGGTCTATCAGCACGAGGACAGATGCAGAGCCTTGGTCTGACACCATTAAAATGACATTTACCACCTTCACGAGTACAGTCTCAGTAATATGAATTTCAATGTAAAATATGCACTTTAATTTACCTTCAAATTCTTCCACAAGATTCCTCCTTCCTTGGATCTTGGTTCTGTTGTAGCACTGTTGGCAGAACTGGAGTCTTGCAATGGAGAAACAATTGTGGTTTCCACTGGAACAGAGAAGGGTCCTCCTGGCCCAATTTACAGTGCCTTCGGAAAGTATTAAATGCCCCTTGACTTTTTCCACATTTTGTTTTGTTACAGCCTCATTCTAAAATGGATTAAATTGTTGTTGTTTTACTCAGAAATCTACGCACAATACCCCATAATGACAAAGCGAAAACAGCTTTTATACATTTTTGGAAATGTATTGAAAATGAAAAACAGAAAAACCTTATTTACACAAGTATTCAGACACTATGCTGTGCGACTCAAAATTGAGCTCAGGTGCATCCTGTTTCCATTGATCATCCTTGAGATGTTTCTACAACTTGATTGGAGTTCACCTGTGCTAAATTCAATTGATTGAACATGATTTGGAAAGGCACATGTCTATATAAGGTCCCACAGTTGACAGTTTATGTCAGAGCAAAAACAAAGCCATGAGGTCAAAGGAATTGTCCGTCAAGATCCATGACAGGATTGTGTCAAGGCACAGATTGGGGGAAGGGTACCAAAACATTTCTGCAGCATTGAAGGTCCCCAAGAACACAGTGGCCTCCATCATTCTTCAATGGAAGAAGTTTGGAACCACCAAGACTCTTCCTAAAGCTGATCGCCCGGGCAAGCTGAGCAATCGGGGAAGAAAGGCCTTGGTCAGAGAGGTGACCAAGAACCCGATGGTCACTCTGACAGAGCTCTAGAGTTCCTGTGTGGAGTTGGGAGAACCTTCCAGAAGGACAACCATCTCTGCAGCACTCCACCAATCAGGCCTTTATTGTTGAGTGGCCAGATGGAAGACACTCATCAGTAAAAGACTCATGACAGCCCGCTTGGAGTTTGCCAAAAGGCACCTAAAGACTCTGAGACCATGAGAACCAAGATTCTGTGGTCTGATGAAACCAAGATTGAACTCTTTGGCCAGAATGCCAAGGGTCACATCTGGAGGCAGCATCCCTACAGTGAAGTATGGTGGTGGCAGCATGATGCTGTGAGATGTTTTCAGTGGCAGGGACTGGGAGACTAGTCAGGATCGAGGGAAAGATTAACAGAGAAAAGTACAGAGCGATCCTTGATGAAAACCAGCTCCAGAGCGCTCAGGATGTCAGAATGGGGTTAAGGTTCAACAGGACAACAACCCTTTGTACACAGCCAAGACAACACACGAGTGGCTTCAGGACAAGTCTCTGAATGTCCTTGAGTGGCCTAGCCAGAGCCCGGACTTGAACCCGATCAAACATCTCTGGAGAGACCTGAAATTAGCTGTGCAGCAACGCTCCCCATCCAACCTGACCGAGCTTGAGAGGATCTGCAGATAAGAATGGGAGAAACTCCCCAAATACAGGTGTGCCAAGCTTGTAGCGTCATACACCAGAAGACTCGATGCTGTAATTGCTGCCAAAGGTGCTTCAACAAAGTACTGAGTAAAGGGTCTGAATACCTATATAAATGTGTTATTTCAGTTTTTAATTTTTTATAATTGAGCAAAAATTTAAAAAACAGTTTTTGCTTTGTCATTATGGGGTATTGTGTGTAGATTGATGAGAAAAAAACAATTTAGCCATTTTTAGAACAAGGGTGTAACGTAACAAAACGTGGAAAAAGTCAACGGGTATGAATACTTTCCGAAGGCACTTTGCTTGCTTCTTTTTTGCCATGGTGTTTAACTTTGAAAAATCTACTTCCTAATTTGTAGCAGATAGTTCCCATGTGGAGTTGGATTGTGTACAACATGATGTTTAATTCTTAGGTTATAACAGTGTAATTAATGTGTAATATGACATTTAATTGTATGGCAAACCCTGGTGATTTACAGGATGTAGGCCTACCATAAAATAAAGTCCCCAATCTCTGATTCTAAAACATTGCCTGACCATCTTCAAGCTAGGCACACTCATCTAAACTTGTAGTTATGCTCTTCTACAGGAAAGTGTGGCCTTTTCCAGAGGGGCTTGTTGGCATCAAAACACTTTGATGTGTTTTCAATCAACGTCAAAAACATTCATTTCCCCCTTCTTATTAGTTGTATTTTATGCTGTATGCACAGTACGAGTTCAGGGGTTACTCAAATGTTTAAAGAGTGTATGTGTAAGCTGCTAACTAAAACACAAACACACACACACAACATTTTGAAGGAAGGCATGGTCCTGATGTGGTTTTTGTGTTGTGGTTCAGTGCTTTCTGTCTCTTCTGTTGATGAAAATGTACCTCAGTGGACTCCAACATAAAACGGTTTTTCTTTTTGGGAAGAAAACACACACTTTTTGATACATGTATACAAACTGAACTTTATTTCACCACTGTCAAATACAGATAAATAAATGTTTAATTCACCACTGTCAAACAGATAAAAAAATGTGTCATTAAAATAATACAATCAATATAAACTAGACTTTTACAGGGACCCCCATAAAAAGGTTGAGGATTTTTAAACACTTTCCAGCCAAAATACAAAACTTAGATCTATGACTTAAAGTGGAACTGACAGCACTTTAGCAACATGAAATCTTATTAAAATCTGTTCCTATACACCCCCAGCACCGGAGTCTACGTAGACTGGTGCGCCATAGCCAATCAGAGATACAGTAGGCCTATATGCAAACAAGCCATTTGCCACAAGGGCCTTCCATCATCCACTTTGAACTGGACTGTGTGTTTACAGGCAGTTGCAACAGCGCGACTTTAAATCATTAGAACACATTTGCCAAAAGCCACAAAATACACTTGAATGGTTTTCTGCAAATATGTAGCTAAATACCACGGGAGTCCTCTTACATTTGGGAACTTTACAGTCCTATTGATCAAACAACCATCAACAGCAACACGATCAACAACTAATGCTAGCCAGAGCAAGACAAGCTAAAATCTGACAAAGGAACATTAGATAAACCCTCTCAAACGTTTTCAGCTAGTTGGCCATCAAAATTGCAGTGATAAACAATGGGGAAAAGCCTGCTCATCCTTCTGCAGCTTGCCTGCCAATACATTGTCCCAACCAAGCACCCAAGCTTACTGACTGAAGATGGCTTGCTTGCTAGCTACTTCCAGACACAAATGAGAGAAAACCTCACTGACCATGTTACTCGTCCTAACAGAGCTGGTTACAATGTTTGAATGTTATATTGACCGTTCTTGACTAACTATTACTTTTTTTAGCCTACATTTACTGACACCGGTCATATTCAACAGGTGTTGCGCGTTCGGAAATTCATCAGTTATTCTGCGCTCTGGCACTCTCAGACAAGAGTGATCTAAAATTGGTGTAGATAGCTTGCCAGAGTGAATTTGCGAGCACAAGAGATATGTTAACTGGATAAAAGTTGTTCAGCATAGCTGGCTAGCTAGCAAAGTGATTCACATTTCTTGCTAGCTAACAAAATGACACATGCAACTCTAGCTGTGTAGCCACCGAAAAACGATACGAGTGGAAAAAGTCAGTCACTCACACACTCCTCCAATGACATGATGTCCTCCTAGCAGCTAACTGCCTATATAGCTAATGTTAGGCTCCGTGTTTTTAGCTTGCTACATAAATAGATATCCTAGCCTATTAGCCAAGGTTATGACTGACTTGTGATCATTGCACCTGCTAGTTTGATTGTATTGACATTCCCAGCCTTAGTTACATTTGTCTGTTTTTGTCCAAAATATTGAGTCATTGAACTTGAAACAGTACATCCTGAATGAAGGCAGCAAACAATGTACCAGGCCAGCTGTGATTTACAACCTGATAGCAATGTTTTGTGGACTACCAAGAAATGTATTGGTGAATTATATGAATCTGCCAACAATGCCTTAGTGTACGTAATGCAATGTCGAGTCAAATAAAACCTATGTTTGTTTCATATATGCAAAGTAGTTAAAACGCTGTCAGCTCCTCTTTAACATTTAAAGAGGTTTGAGTTGTTATATTATACACAGAGCTTCCATCCAAGTTGTGTCTTGTTATCATGGTGCAGGTTAAACTGTTCTCTGATTGAAGAGTGTCTGTCTGTCTGTGACAGATGATGGGCAGTCATTATCAAACTGAAAATCCAAGCATCGATTCACACTGTTGGCATCTGAAGCATCTCAGGTTCATCTTGTGAAGAATGTGAGACAATCCATTTAGGGAAAGGCATAAACACTCAACTCTTGGAACATGATTGTTGGCGTAGTCTCCAATGGCCATCTTACTTGAGAAGATTGTGCTTGTTATACAAGACATTTCAAGTCCTGAGGTGGAACATTGGGAAAGAGAAGACAAAGAAAATAAGACCATACAGAAATTAGAATACCGTAAACTCACAGCAACAACACTTTTGAATGGAGAGAAATCTAGTGCAGGAGTTTATATTGTGCATTAATATACTTGCTATGTGTGTTGTAGTGTAAATATGACACTTGTAATGTAGTTGAAGTACACTCTTGATGAATGCATCCTTAATTGCAATAAGGCAGGATACTACAGCCTGAATACAGAGAGAATTAAAGAAATCTGGAATATAAGCATCAATTCAAAACAATTGATCAGACTTCAACATTGGGAATGCTACAAAAAACAGAGCATACACATAAATCCTCTGCCATTTTCACCTTGATTCTCACTGGTAACTTGATAGGCCTCCAGTGTGCTTTGCATGTGGAGACCACCACTTTGCCAATGTATTCTCAACCTATTCTATTCGAAACTTGGGATTTATTGTAAGCAACTTCAGGTTCGCTCTTCGGCGGCACTAAACAAACTGATGGATGCCTAAGCAAAGGATATTAAAACACAGACCGTTTTCTTAAAAACAGCCAACTCAGCGTCTCTGACAGCAAAATGAAGTTGCTGGTTTTGCTTGGTAAGCAGAATCTACTAAACCTATATGTGAAATGACCAGGCGATCTCTGATGCTTTTTTTAAGCATTTCTCTCTGTCGTGTCGCATTTCATTGACTCCGCTGTTTGCACATCTCAGCGCTGTAGGATACTAGCTACTACTACGCTGTCAAAGTGGAAGTCCAGTTCATACCATAGTATTAACATACTAATGTTCATATTGAATTATGTTTGGCCATGGGGTCAGGAGAACGAACATAGGTTGTACTTATACTTAGTAATATTAGTAATAACTTTGTTTTTCTGTGCACAACAGGTATGAATGGTAATGTAATGGCAATGTAACAGTAACCCATGACAAAACAAAACAGTGAAAAGTGATTGGATGTATGAAGGCAACAACTAGACCCAAGACGTTAACTCGCCAACTTCCTTTACTCAATGCGCTGCACAGTAGCCCGTTCCTGCAGTCAAATGACCTAGTAGCCTCATGGGTGGAGTTTTATTCATATTTTTCACAATTTCATAATTAATAAACATTATTTTTAAAAAGCCGCAATAATCTGGTATTTCTACATCAAATGGGTTTGTTATATTTCAGACTTCTGTGTAATATTGGGATGCAAACTCAGAATGGAATAGGTTTTAACTCTATATCTAACATGGTACAGGTGTCTTCTTCTTTATAAACTCATAACCATGTGTGTGAGGTGTATCATTTTGTTTCAATGTGGATTTGTTTAATACTAACATGCTGACCAGACCGAACACGTCGCGTGCGCGAGCGTTGCAAAATACATTTTGAAATCCATGTTATTCAATTATTGCACCCACACTGCTCGCGCACGCCAACGAGCGTCTGCGTTGCCAAGGGCTAAAATAGAAGTCATTCCTATTTCTGACGCAGATTGCGTTGCAAGTCCTGCCTCTCCCATCTCCTCATTGGTTTATAGAAGCAGGTACCCACGTGCCATCTCCTCATTGGTTATACCCACGTGGGTGATTGAAAGACAAACTGTTTTGCCGGTCGTCGTGGTAATACTATGAAAGTTTAGATGCCAATCACCATATAAGTTCAAAGATGAGAAGCCTAGAAGGAGGAGAGATGACTAGAAAGGATTCGGTTGACCGTTTTATTTGTGGATTAATTGTCGGAGTAGAGGACCTTGTGCATTTCAGGTAAAATAACAACTCAATTTTTATATCCCAGGACAAATTAGCTAGAAACAGCAAGCTAGCTAAATAGGACAAATTAGCTAGCAACAGCAAGCTAGCTAGCTAAATAGGACAAATAAGCTAGCATGTGCAAGCCAGCTAGCTAAATTGCCATACATGTTTAATGCTTTTCGACCTGTCCCCAAATTTATATAATTGGTTCAGAGTTTGTTTTGATATTTTAACCTACGTGTCGTGATCGCGTTTGGTGTGGGACGACAAAATAATTTATGCACGATGGCGCACGCGCGCAGCCAGTTTGGGTTCCGTGTTAGAAACATGCTGTGTGACCCTGATTTACCCACTGCAGTAAAAGGTTAAAAGTGACCCAAATAAATTAATTCCAAAGCCATTTAACTAGGCCACGATTAGTTGTCATCAAACCAGATGGATCATTCTCTAATAGAATAAATTATACCTGAAGTCGTCACTGCAGTTTGGAGTCTACAGAATGCAACCCTGACTTCATACACAGTATAGATGTGCTATCCTGCAGAACTCTTGAGAAAGCAAGCAAGGGCAGGCAGCTGAGACCTTGAGACAGTTATCATTATGGAGACAGGCAGCATTGACATCTCTGAGTGCAGGACTACTGAAGGTCACCGGGTGCATATTGTACACAACACCTACTGAAAGAACCATGAATATAGCTGTTTTTCATCTTAACATCAACCTTCAACATTCATGTACTGAAAAGACACCTTTGGCCAGGTGAAATGTAGCATTTACATTCCCAACCATATTTGTTATTAATTCTTCTAATTTAGATTACTGTATGGATTTTAAAATGAAGCATTACATATATTCCATGACTCAGGGCCATACATGTCACATGGCAAAGCAATCACGGATTCTTTGAATTGGTATTGGCCAGATGGTTCAAAGAAGAAGTAACACAGAAGAGCTGAATGTTATCATATTTAATCATTATTCACCTCACTTTACACGAACAAAGACAAACACTAAAGAAATGGTGTTTAGAAATATAACATAGAATGTGTATTGATTCTCCATCATATGGAATGCAGAACTATGTTTAGCTATATACATACATTTCTATAAACAATGTTCTAAACATTATGCCTTACTAGTGGTTACATATCTCTTGCTCATATCTCTGTTGCTGCAAGTGTTTCATCCAGCTATATTCTCTGGGCAGCTGAGCCGAAGCATTTCAGCTCCGCTCGTACACAGCAGTTTTTATACTGTGAAGGCCAGCATAGACCTGGTAGGGATAGAACACACACACACACACACACACACACACACACACACACACACACACACACACACACACACACACACACACACACACACACACACACACACACACACACACACACACACAGCTTTAAAAAGACAGCTCTTAAATCCACAATCTGTAGGATATGCATATCACCAACAAAAACATTGAGCATTTTCACATGCAAATAGCCCTCAATTTTGTAATTCCCCTTGAGAGCTACTGAAAAATAACATGATGTATTGCTAATACATTGTTGTTATTGTTTTTAATTGACAATGAAAACATAAACAATGAAGTATGTCAACATGGTATCAACGCACAGTTTACGACAAAGCCATTTTAATAACACAACCAGATTCAGTTATCTTTATCTTTACTCACCTGTTTTCCTGGTTTCACTGTAGTTGCTAGTCCAGTAGATATTTGGATGATTCAAATACTGACAGTTGTGGTACTAACTACAGTCCATCCATGAAGCACCGAAGGACCGCACTATTCCTTAAAGGAGAAATGCTCCTGGTCTAAATCATGTCTGGCTAAATTGATTGCCCCCCAAGAGGCGGGCATCATGCAGGCCCAAAAAAAGAGAAATCTCTGGCCAATGGATTTTCAATGGATTTAAAAAATATATATTATAAAACACTGAAAATGTATAATCATATATTTACGCATATGTGCTCAGTTATTTCCTACCAGCTGGTAGTGAAGAAGTAGGCCTTTCCAGGGCTTCTCCATCATTTGTTAGAGTTTAGAAAAGGTCTACTGGTTAAATACAAACGTTTTTATTATTCTGATGTTTCAAAAAGTGATTTTCTTCCAAAACCATTATGATAGACTTAAATAAGCTATTGAAAAATACTTTCATGTATATTTTTCCAAAGGCCAGGTCCTTGACTCAAATGAGACAATAAGGCCCGCTAGGGTTTCCCGGCCATGTTGAGAATCGCTGCCTGTCCTATTCTGCCTGATTCATAGATGTTTAATTGTGTTGATATGGAGAGTCTTTACAAAGTTTGAAACACATAGACTCTCATGTAAACACATACAGTGCATTCCGAAAGTATTCAGACCCCTTCCCTTTTTCCACATTTTGTTACATTACAGCCTTATTCTAAAATAGATTTTTTTTAAATTCCCTCATCAATATACAAACAATACCCCGTAATGACAAAGCGAAAACAGGTTTTAAGAAATAAAAAACAGAAATACCTTATTTACATAAGTATTCAGACCCTTTGCTATGAGACTTGAAATTGAGCTCAGGCGCATCCTGTTTCCATTGATCATCCTTGCGATGTTTCTACAACTTGATTGGAGTCCACCTGTGGTAAATTAAATTGATTGGAGATTATTTGGAAAGGCCTGTCTACATAAGGTCCCACAGTTGACAATGCATGTCAGAGCAAAAACCAAGCCATGAGGTCGAAGGAATTGTCCGGAGAGCTCCGAGACAGGATTGTGTCGAGGCATAGATCTGAGAAAGGGTACGAAATTTTCTGCAGCAATGAAGGTCCCCAAGAACACAGTGATTTCCATCATTCTTAAATGGAAGAAGTTTGGAACCACCAAGACTCTTCCTAGAGCTGGCTGCCCGGCCACACTGACCAATCAGGGGAGAAGGGCCTTGGTCAGGGAGGTGACCAAGAACCCGATGGTCCCTCTGACAGAGCTCCAGAGTTCCTCAATGGAGATGGGAGAACCTTCCAGAAGGACAACCATCTCTGCAGCACTCCACCAATCAGACCTTTATGGTAGAGTGGCCAGATGGAAGTCACTCCTTAGTAAAAGGCACATGACTGCCCGCTTGGAGTTTGCCAAAAGGCACCTAAAATAATCTCAGACCACGAGAACCAAGATTCTCTTGTCTGATGAAACCAAGATAGAACTCTTTAGCCTGAATGCCTAGCATCACGTCTGGAGGAAAGCATCATGCTGTGGGAATGTTTTTCAGTGGCAGGGACTGGGAGACTAGTCAGGATCGAGGGAAAAGTGAACGGAACACAGTACAGAGTTCCTTGATGCAATCCTGCTCCAAAGCGCTCAGGACCTCAACAGGACAAACAACAACAAGCACACAGACAACGCAGGAGTGACTTCAGGACAAGTCTCTGAATGTCCTTGAGTGGCCCAGCCAGAGCCCGGACTTGAACCCGATCAAACATCTCTGGAGAGACCTGAAAATAGCTGTGCAGCAACGCTCCCCATCCAACCTGAGAGAGCTTGAGAGGATCTGCAGATAGGAATGGGAGAAACTCCCCAAATACTGGTGTGCTAAGCTTGTAGCGTCATACCCAAGAAAACTCGAGGCTGTAATCGCAGCCAAAGGTGCTTCAACAAAGTACTGAGTAAAGGGTCTGAAAACTTATATAAATGGGATATTTCAATGTTATATATATATATATACATTTGTAAAAATATCGTATTAACTTGTTTTTGCAGGTTTTAGCAATATCTTAAAACCTGTTTCGAAATTGGGTAGTGCATCATCAGTTCCTCTTTTCATGTTTGTCATTACATACCTTAAAGAGCTGTCTACATACCACCACAGAGCGAGGTTGGAACTAAAACCGCACTAAATGAGCTGTATTCCACCATAAGCATCCAGAGGTTGCGTTCCTAGTGGCTAGTGACTTTAATGCAGGGGAACTTAAATCAGTTTTACCGAATTTCTAGCAACATGTTAAATGTGCAACCAGAGGTAAAACAATTCTAGACCACCTCTACTCCACACACAGAGATGCGTACAAAGCTCTCCCTCACCCTCCATTTGGCAAATCTGACCATAACTCTATCCTCCTGATTCCTGCTTACAAGCAAAAATTTAAGCATGAGGCACCAGTGACTCGGTCAATAAAAAAGGTGGTCAGATGAAGCAGATGCTAAACTACAGGACTGTTTTGCTGGCACAGACTGGAATATGTTCCGGGATTCTTCCGTAGTCATTGAGGAGTACACCACTTCAGTCACTGGCTTTATCAATAAGTGAATCAAGGATGTCGTCCACACAGTGACTGTATGTACATAGCCCAACCAGAAGCCATGGATTACATGCAACATTCGCACTGAGCTAAAGGGTAGAGCTGCCGCTTTCAAGGAGCGGGACTCTAACTCGGAAGCTTATAAGAAATCCCGCTACGCCCTCTGACAAACCATCAAACAGGCAAAGAGTCAATACAGGACTAAGATCGAATCGTACTACACCGACTCGGATGTGGCAGGGCTAGCAAACTATTACAGACTATAAAGGGAAACACAGCCGAGAGCTGCCCAGTGACACAAGCCTACCAGACGAGCTGAATAACTTCTATGCTCTCTTCGAGGCAAGTAACTCTGAAATATGCATGAGAGCATCAACTGTTCTGGATGACTGTGTGATCATGCTCTCCGCAGCAGATGTGAGTAAGACCTTTGAACAGGCCAACATTCACAAGGCCGCTGGGCCAGACGGATTACCAGGACATATACTCCGAGCATGCACTGACCACCTGGCAAGTGTCTTCACTGACATTTTCAACCTTTCCCTCTCTGGGTCTGTAAGACCAACATGTTTCAAGCAGACCACCATAGTCCCTGTACCCAAGAACACTAAGGTAACCAGTCTAAATGACTACCGACCTGTAGCGCTCACGTCTGTAGCAATGAAATGCTTTGAAAGGCTGGTCATGGCTCACATCAACACCATTATCCCAGAAAACCTAGACCCACTCCGATTTGCATACTGCACCAACAGATCCACAGATGATGCAATCTCTATTGCACTCCATGCTGCCCTTTCCCACCTGGACAAAAGGAGCACCTATGTGAGGATGCTATTTATTGACTACAGCTCAGCGTTCAACACCATAGCGCCCTCAAAGCTCATCACTAAGCTAAGGACCCTGGGACTAAACAGCTCCCTCAACTGGATCCTAGACTTCCTGACAGGCCACCGCCAGGTGGTAAGGGTAAGTAACAAAACACCCGCCACGCTGATCCTCAACACGGGGGCCCCTCAGGGGTGCGTGCTCAGTCCCCTCCTGTATTCACTGTTCACTCATGACTGCACGGCCAGGCACAACTCCAACACCATCATTAAGTTTGCTGATGATGCAACAGTGGTAGGCCTGATCACCGACAACGATGAGACAGCCTATAGGGAGGAGGTCATAGACCTGACCATGTGGTGCAAGGACAACAACCTCTCCCTCAACGTGATCAAGACAAAGGAGATGATTGTAGACTACAGGAAAAAGAGGACCGAGCACGCCCCCATTCTCATCGACGGGGCTGTAGTGGAGCAGGTTGAGAGTTTCAAGTTCCTTAGTGTCCACATCAACCACAAACTAACATGGTCCAAGCACACCAAGACAGTCACGAAGAGGGCACGACAAAACCTATTCCCCCTCAGGAGACTGAAAAGATTTGTCATGGGTCCTCAGATCCTCAAAAGATTTTACAGCGGCACCATCGAGAGCATCCTGACGGGTTGCATCACTGCCTGGTATGGCAACTGCTCGGCCTCCGACCGCAAGGCACTGCAGAGCGTACATTACCGGGGCCAAGCTTCCTGCCATCCAGGATCTCTATAACAGGTGGTGTCAGAGGAATGCCCTAAAAATTGACAAAGACTCCAGCCACCCTTGTCATAGATTGTTCTCTCTGCTACCGCATGGCAAGAGGTACTGGAGCACCATGTCTAGGTCCAATAGGCTTCTAAACAGCTTCTACCCCCAAGCCATAAGACTGCTGAACAGCTCATCAAATGGCTACCCAGACTATTTGCACCCCTCCACTACGCTGCTGCTACTCTCTGTTATTATCTATGCATAGCCACTTTGACAACCCTACCTGCATGTACATAATTATCTGAAATACCTCGACACCGGTGCCCCGGCACATTGACACATTGACTCTGTACCAGTACCCCCTGTATATAGCCCCGCTATTGTTATTTACTGCTGCTCTTTAATTATTTTAATTAATTTTTTTGGTATTTTCCTATAACTGCATTGTTGTTTAAGAGCTTGTTAGTAAGCATTTCACCATAAGGTCTACACCTGTTGTATGTGACAAATATAATTTGATTTGATTTATTTTTAACTTGTCAGAAATATCCAGAACAACTAGGCCATGTTAGCTAACGTTTTTTTAATTCAGGTTTTTTAGCACATAGATATTGTTTTAATTCTTTTGTCACTCACATATCAGATGAATACATATTAGACAGGACAAAATGTATAGAATTGCAAGAAAATTTGCTTTAAAACTGCAAAACGTTCTTTGCACCCCTTGACAAATTATGTAGAATTGCAGGAAATAAGCTTTAAAGCTGCAAATTTCTCTCCACCAAAAATAGGGGTATGAATAGTTTGTGTCATGAACAGTGCTTATAGAAATAGACGTAGTGCGTGCGTGTGCGCACACAGCGCTGGTGCGGGATGTTCCCCAATGCTGGAAGGGGGGCAACGAGTGAAAAAGTTTGGGAACCCCTGGGCTAGGCTACATGTGACTGTATGGTGTGTGTGCAGGTACGTGCATATGAGTGTACAAGCACCAATGCAAGATTTAAAAGATTAGGTTATTATTCATTTTTCATCCACATGTCCAGAGATCTACGTTAATTCCCCTTTATTCAATACAGGACATAGTGACATTTTTTTTCTTAAAAAGCCTTGTTGGGCTTCCTGTTAGTAACGTGACAGAAAATAGAGTAGGTAGTGTTTTTGGGGTCTGTCATTTCATTAAGGGACTCGACAGTGTGGTTTTGCAAATTTACATTTTTCTGTTTTGATTTAGTTTACGGTTACACAAACGTCTTATTAATTGTTTTGTTATTGTGATGCACTACTTGATCTGGGTTAAGTTATTCTATAATATTCTGTAACATAAACAGTTAATTTAAAGCGGTCTCCTGGAATGTTCGTGGCAGTGGGCATGTGGTTAAGAGGAAGAAAATTCTAACATTCTTAAAAAAGGAAAGAGTTTCAATTGCTATTCTACAGGAGACCCATTTATCTTCAACAAAACATGCTGAAGAGGAACTGCGTGGGCCAGGTGTATTTTTCTTATTTTATTTCAAACAAAAGAGGCCTTGTAAATAAAAATGTCCCATTTAAATTTGAGCACGAAGACACAGACCCTGAAGGGCGATTTATTTTCATTACAGGTGATATTCTAGGTCAACATATTGCTACTATACTAAATGTATATGGCCCAAACATAGACGCCCCCAAATGTATGTCTGACATGATTTTATTATTTAATGAACACTGCAAGGGTCTTGGGTTTATAGCAGGAAATTTGAACTGTACTTTGGATAAATCATCAACTGCTCCAGTATCGAATCATATAGCCTCAAATAATCTTGGAAACATTTGTGATTCATCTGGTTTAGTAGACATATGGAGGAAGCTAAATCCTGATGTCAGAGACTATACTTTCTACTCTCGAGCCCATAATTAATATTCTAGATTGGAAAAATGTTTTATGCCCTCTACTTACATGCATGTTATTGGTTCTATAGACATTTCTGACCATGCCCCAGTGTATAAAGATATTGAAATTGGCAAAACAATCCCTAAATGAGATATTGGAGACATAATAAGTCTCTGCTTAATGATGAAAGATTCTGCTCATAGATTAGATAAAAGATAAATAATCAAATTACTGGCTTGACAATCAACTCTCTCCTGTCTCAGCTGCAACTATTTCCCAAGTTCCTCTGATCAAGAAGCTTGGAATGGAAAAGTGGGAAAAATTGGAAGCTGAAGTAAACCATTTAGAACTTTTCCATAAACAATAACCAATCTAGACAAAATGGAATTCACTAGCTTGTACTAAGACCAAACTCAATTATTTAGATCATACAAAGCATGTTAAAACACTTGTTTTTTACCAAGCCAAGCAAAGATTTTCTGAGTTCGGTAACCGGCTGAGCCGTCTACTTTCACACCAACTTAAAAAATGACAGAATGAAAGATTGACTAAGTCTATAAGGATGGCAGATGGCTCCACTTCTTATGGCCCATTGCTTATCAATAATACGTTTTGCGACTTCTATAAATCTCTTTATACTTCACAATGTACAAGATCGAATGATGAAATTACAAAATATCTGAATAAGATCGTCTTGCCCACTATATCAGATGAGAATAGAAAAATACTAAATGCTTCCTTTACTCCTGAAGAGGTTAGGGAAGCTATTAAGGCAATGCCTTCTGGTAAGGCACCCAGCTTAGATGGCTTCTCGGCAGAGTTCTACAAGACGTTCTGGCCTGAGATATGCCCTATCTTCATTCCTGCTCTAAATGATATGTTCGAAAGAGACATCATACCAGAGTCCTGGGAAACTGCATCCATTTGCCTGATACTAAAAAAGGACAAAAACCCATTAAACTGCTTTTTGTTTAGACCTATCAGTTTTCTAGGAGTTGATGTTAAAATAATCGCTAAGACACTTGCTCGCAGGATGGAGGTCCTACTTCCAAACCTCATTGGACCTGATCAGAGTGGCTTTGTCAAATCCAGATTTGGAACGGACAATGTGAGACGCGCTTTGAATATCATAAACCATCTTGGCAGAATTAAAGACCCTGCACTCATTGTCTCTGTCGATGCTGAAAAGGCCTTTTAAACTATTGTTTGCTGAATTAGAAAAAGTGAATCTGGGAGAACATTTTATTAATTTAGCAACATTACTTTATTCTGACCCATCAACGGCAGTTAACTCAAATGGTAAACTATCAGAAAGATTTCCTATCAGTAGGGGCTGTCGTCAAGGCTGTCCTTTATCCCCTGTTCTGTTCTCCTTAGTCATAGAACCACTGGCTGAGGGAATAAGGTCTAGTGATGAAATGTATGCATTCACTACTGTAAGTCGCACTGGATAAGAGCGTCTGCTAAATGACTAAAATGTAATGTAAATGTAACATCATGGGCTTCTCTGTGGGTGACGAAGAGCATAGAATTTCATTATTTTCCGATGATGTGCTTTTATATATGTCTAAACCAGAGACCTCTGTCACTGCAGTAACAGACATAATATCTGAATATGGTAACCTGTTAGGGTACAACATTTATGTGGATAAATCCATGGCTTTACCTTTGAATATTCGCTCTACAATCAACTTAGAAATGATATCTCTATTCTAATTTACTGAAAAAGGCTTTAAGTACTTGGGCATGTATGTTACTCCAAATCTTAAAGACCTGTTCACTTCAAATTATATGCCTTTGCTCACAAAGATTAAACAAGACCTGGTTAAGTGGTCAGCCCTACCAAACACTTTTTTTTTGTCAGGATTAATGTAGTCAGGATGAGTATCCTTCATCTGCAAAATGATATATTCCAAAATATTCCCTGCCATCTATTTCAGTCCTTTTTTTCAGAAAATTAATGCCTATATCTCTAAATATATCCTGAACAATAAGAAACCTAGAAACAAATTTACAAAACAAATTGTACATTTGCCAAATCTGTAACTATATTACCGGTCTGGTCAAATCAAGCACACAGTTGGTGCCTAGACAGACACCACTCACTTTGGGTTGGGATGGAATCAATAGCATGTCATCCAAGAGCAATAGCTTCCTTACCATTTATTAATAGCATTGAAAAGATCCAGGCCTTATCTGACAATTGTGCAGTACATAATACACTCTTAGCTTGGAAAGATGCAAGGAGATACTTCCAGATTCCAGACCATATATCACTCTGGTCACCTATTGCCCTTTATCCTGACTTCCCACCCAAATAAGGAGTATTGGACTTCTGGACTGGAAGACAAAGGGTATTGCTGACCTTATGCCTATATTTACTCAGGACACTCTTACATCTTTCCAACAGATAAAAACAGATTTTGACTTACCCCACAGTTTTTTAAGTGCCTACAACTTAGGTAATTAATATAGGGTCGGAAGAAAGTGGATAATCAACGTTTTCAAATTACTGAAGTTGAAAAATTATTTACGAATCCTAGTGTTTGGAGAGGTTTAATCTATGACTTATATTCTATTTTATTGAACAGAAGTGTCTCATCCTATGATGCATTCAGACATGTTTGGGAGAGAGACATTGGACATGCATTTGGTGAGGAAGGCAGGACTTCAATCTGCGAAAGGGTCTACCCCAAATGCACCTGCATAAACACACAAGAACTCAATCCCCCCACCCCCCAAAAATATCATAGAACCTACTTTACACCTGTTCGCCTTCACAGAATGTTTTCCAATGCATCACATTTATGTTTCAAATGTAAACAGTATACTGGCACCTTCATGCACATTTGGTGCTGTAGCAGAATCTACACATGCAGAAGGTCTTGGGTAGACAATTAGCTCTTTCACCAAATTTATATTTACTCTACTTTGATTGAAACATTGTGTTTGACCCTGACTCTGAACGTCTGTTCAATACCCTTGTTCACTTAGCCAAAAACATTATTTTGTTATTGTGGTCCACACCTGAAGTACCATATGTGAGGATGTGGCTTTCACAGGCTTCTGCTATTCTACACCTAGAGAAACTTACCTTTGATTTACACCAGAAGTCTGATACATTTTGGAAAATCTGTTTTCCATTGTGATCCTATGTAGAAAACCTCCCATAAAATCCCCACATTATAATTGTGATGTTTTTATTGCCTTTTGTATAACGTTTTTCTGTATCCTTATTCCATTTATTGTACTTAGTCTGTGTGGTGCACTTTGTTTGGTTGTCTATGTAAACCCTGTTAAAATAAAATTCAAATAAAAATATAATTTAAAGAGAAAATGAAATACCGAAATATCTCATTTACACAAGTATTCACACCCCTGAGTCAATACTTTGTAGAAGCACCTTTGGCAGTGCTTACAGCTATGAGTCTTTCTGGGTAAGTCTCTAAGAGCTTTCCACACCTGGATTGTGCAACATTTGCCCATTATTATTTAAAAAATTCTTCGAACTCTGTAAAATTGGTTGTTTGTAATTGCTGGACAACCATTTCAGGTCTTGCCATAGATTTTCAAGTAGATTTAAGTCAAAACTGTAACTCGGACACTCAGGAACATTCAATGTCTTCTTGGTAAGCAACTCCAATGTAGATTTGGCATCGTGTTTTAGGTTATAGTCCTGCTGAAAGGTGAATTAATTTGACAGTGTCTGGTGGGAAGCAGACTGAACCAGGTTTTCCTCTAGGATTTGGCCTATCCATTTATTTGTTGTCCTGAAAAACTTCCCAGTCCTTAACTATTACAAGCATACCAATAACATGATGCAGCCATCACTATGCTTGAAAATATGGAGAGTGACAATTAGTAATGTGTCATATTGGATTTGCCCCAAAAATAACACTGTATTCAGGACAAAAAGTGAATTGCTTTACCCCATTTTTTTTGCAGTATTTCTCTAGTGCCTTGTTGCAAACAAGATGTATGTTTTAGAATAGTTTTATTCTGTGCAGGCTTCCTACTTTTTACTCTGTCAATTAGGTTAGTATTGTGGAGTAACTACAATATTGTTGATTCATCCTGTTTTCTCCTATCACAGCCATTCAACTCTGTAACTGTTTCAAATCACCTTTGGCCTCATGGTGAACTCTCTGAGTGGTTTCCTTCCTCTCCAGGAACTGAGTTCAGGAAGGACGCCTGTATCTTTGCAGTGACTGGGTGTATTGATACACCATCCAAAGTGTAATTAATAACTTCACCATGCTCAAAGGGATATTCAATGTCTACTTTTTTAAATTTGTACACATCTACCAATAGTTGCCCTTCTTTGTGAGGCATTGGAAAACCTATCTCGTCTTTGTGGTTGAATCTGTGTTTGAAATTCACTGCTCGACTGAGGGACATTACAGATAATTGTATGTGTGGGGTACAGAGATGAGGTAGTCATTCAAAAATCATGTTAAATACTATTATTCCTCAAAGAGTGAGTCCATGCAACTTATTATGACTTGTTGAGCAAATGTTTACTCATGAACTTATTTAGGCTTGGCATAAAAAAGGGTTTGAATGCTTATTGACTCAAGACATTTCAACTTTTCATTTTTAAATAATTTGTAAAAATTTCTCAAATATAATTACACTTTGACATTATGGGGTATTATTGTGTGTAGGTCATTGACAAAACATGTCAATTTAATCTATTTTAAATTCAGGCTGTAACACAACAAAATTCGGAAAAAAAGTCAAGAGGTGTGAATACTTTCTGAACACACTGTAAGGTGTTATAAACCCTTATGTTGTAAAATGCACAATGAGGCATCTGAGAACCAGTCAGTCATCATATCAAAAAATGTATGTTTCCACCATTGCATCTTCATCAATGATGTATATAAACATTGGTCTCCATACTAGGTTACTCATTAGTCTTTAACACAGTGAATCGCCTTTATGTGCTTCAATGTGATACCCTTAAATCAAAGCTAACAAAAGTAAGCTATTTGTTACTAGCGCCAACTCTACTGGCCGGTTGTCCTGGCTATAAAAGTATATGATGCTGCAAAATAGCTTAAACTGGTGGATGGTTTTGGTAACCGATCCTGGCTGAATGAATCCAACATCAATACAAATGATACGGACTCGGAGGTAACTGATCCTGGCTGAATGAATCCAACATCAATACAAATGATACGGACTCGGAGGCTTTCTGTAGAGAGGTTGTTAGAAATAGCAGTTTTTATTGTTGCTTATTTGTGCTTAAATAGCCCCCCCCCCCGGATGTAATCATTTGTGTGAGCAGGGTACCATTGCTCTGAGATGATGATGATGATGATGATGATGATGAGGAGGAGGAAAAGGAGGAGGAAGTTGATGATGGTTTCACAGTGAAATGTCATTTTTAATATAATAATCAATAACTTTACACTGGTCAGTTTCCAGCAATCACTTTATCCAATTCCACCGCTGAACACATAGGCGACTATTTATCAAAATATGATATTCACAATCAACCTCTAAATTCCACCAACGTATTGACAATTGCATGTTATAATTGCCCTTAGATGTCCTCGGTGCTACAATAATCAAAAATATAAATTAATTTCATGCATATAGCAATCAATGATATGGAAAATGTTGAAACTATTTTCGTTAAAATTCCTTTAATAATCCAATTGCGCCACACTGTGGAGTTGGTCTCTCTCTCTCTCTCTCTCTCTCTCTCTCTCTCTCTCTCTCTCTCTCTCTCTCTCTCTCTCTCTCTCTCTCTCTCTCTCTCTCTCTTTCTCTTTCTCTTTCTCTCTCTCTCTCTCTCTTTTAATGAGGGTGCGTAATTGGTTTTATTTTCAAAAGTGCAATATAATATTGGAATGCATGTCATTGAAATATTGTTGGCTACACCAAGCTTGTCTTTGTTTCTAATTCAACCAATTTTTAATAAGCATATGATTGTTATTTTTAAAAGACACCATAATTATCAATAAGTAAAATAATATTAAAATGTAATAAATTATAATGATAATACTGCCTATTCGTTTTGAGGACAAGAACGCAATATAGATCCAAACTATAGACCTCTACTTCCATCTGGTGGAAACCAGGTGTAACGGTCTATTTTTTTCCTCTCTCGCTCGCTTTCTCTCTCTCTCTCTTTAATATCTGCTATGTGCCACGGCGGAAGGCGAATCTAATCTGGATCTTCTTTAAGGCAATAAAACTAGATTGCTTCCTTTAAATGAAAGCCCTGCTTATTGTAGCTTTGAAATCCTCGTTTATTTGGAGATGTACACGATACAGAATGATTTATGTTGAGGTTCAAACGGTCAGAATGACGAAGATCCACAGAGCCCCAAGTGCATATTTCCTGAAGTATTCTATTCTAAAGCATATAATAGTATTATCCATGGGGTGAGCTATGGTGCACACACCAATATGTTTGTTTTAATGTTGTTGAGTTTCTTAGTGCATCCTAAAGCAATTTCAGATAAACATAGCGCTGCTACTGTTCTGGCATTGAAAAGCTGCATTACCTCGTGTATTCATCAGAATATAAGAACCAAAATTGGATGCCAAGGTGCATGTGCATCATGGATAATATTTCTACCTGGGTTTGAGGTGTGCACACTTCCATATCCCAGAAAAACATAACGTGATAGACCTTGAACATATGAAATAGTAACTTTTGCCATCAAAAGATAAGATGCATTGTGCATGCTCTTGGGAATGAGCCTTGATAATAATCCCTCTCTGACACAGAACAAAAAAATAACAACAAATGTGTCTAATGCTGAATCTTGGTGAGTTATGTGCTATTCAGCAAGTTAGTCATTATTATCGAGAATAATTCACTTTTTGTCTGCCTGGAGACCTGTCTTTATTATATTCAATTCTTATCCCAAGGTCAAGGGCAACAAACAAAATGAATAAATAAACAAGGAAGCCTATAGTTATCGTTGAAATGCATTTAGGCCTGCATCCGACTAGATTTACAAGAACAATTTTAAATTCAAAACCAATATCCCTTGCTCTGTCTTATCTATTTGTTGGCCTATTGCATTCATCGTATAGTCATTGTTGAAAACTACACGTTTATACTCTAAAAACTAGTCCTGTAAGTGTTTTAAAATGCCCATATAAGATGATAATTACGCATTCATAGTCTATAACGTGTCTTCAAGTGAATGGAAACGTCTGGAAAATTAAACGGATAAAGCTCAGGGAAATTATTATTTCATGCAGATTCCAGAATTCCTAAATGTCTTGTCTCGTGTCATGGTATATAAATCAAGTCAGATATTTTCCATGGAGATCAGAAATATGCTATCCATGACACTGATACAAAGCTAACAGGAAATAAGACTGCTCGAAATTAGGAGTTTTAAAATAGTTTTGCTGCCCAGTGACCACACACTTTTTGGGACAGACAATACTCACTCTTTGAGCTGGGAGGATCGAGGGGAACGAGAGAGAGAGAAAGAAAGAGAAATGAGAGGGCTGTTGTTAGTGTAGCTCTGTCGAGGAAGAAGGACCCCCTGTTATCTGTGAATGTGGGTTCTTTTTCCCAGAATAGATATAGCACGAATTTTTAATTCGTTTTTCTTTTAGACAACAATGCTTTATTTGAGAGCTGGACACAATTTGGGTTTTGTGAGGAATCCTTTTCTCCTTGCCCGAGCCCAGCTGTCCATATGGGATACAACGTGTACAACAAGGATCACAATGGCACTAACTGACAGGCACGACAAAAACCCAAGGATACATCTCCCTGACTCCGGGATGCACTGGTCAAGATAAAGGAATTGAATAGCACCAAGAAACTTTGACAGGCTCTCTATCCACACTGTCTGCTCTCCCACTCTGGATCCTCATTAATATGCACGCCTCTAACATCCACGACAACTGGCCCTACGCCTTTGTGTGCTTTTTGTGTGGTGTACTGTATATTGTGCAACGATAGACTGCACAAAACTGCCTCGTCACAGTGCTAAATCTTTGACCATCCGGGTTAGAGCCAGACAGAAATCAACATGTTTTATTGACTTAAGTAGACTCAAATGATGTCCGTGTTCTTACGCAGGTTGCTAGAGCGATGGGTGTTTTTAGAATGTATTATTGTAGCCTACTTGTGTAGTCTAGTTGTATTGTAGCCTACTTGTGTAGTCTAGTTGTATTGTAGCCTACTTGTGTAGTCTAGTTGTATTGTAGCCTACTTGTGTAGTCTAGTTGTATTGTAGCCTACTTGTGTAGTCTAGTTGTATTGTAGCCTACTTGTGTAGTCTAGTTGTATTGTAGCCTACTTGTGTAGTCTAGTTGTATTGTAGCCTACTTGTGTAGTCTAGTTGTATTGTAGCCTACTTGTGTAGTCTAGTTGTATTGTAGCCTACTTGTGTAGTCTAGTTGTATTGTAGCCTACTTGTGTAGTCTAGTTGTATTGTAGCCTACTTGTGTAGTCTAGTTGTATTGTAGCCTACTTGTGTAGTCTAGTTGTATTGTAGCCTAACATTTGTGTCATATTTTTACATCAAGCTGTTATTTCACTCGAGGGTATGGGCGTATAGCCAAATGAAGCAACAATAATGTAGAACAAAATTATGTTATAAATGAAAATCAACTGCTATAAATTGTACTTCCATTTATTTATCATTCCCACTTCCACACGTGTGCGATCAAAATTGTAGCACCATGGGTAAGGAGCCCAATGGTGCTATATGAAATCGAAACTATTAGCCAATAGGTCATTCAAGGATGGCTATTTGCATTGAAAAACTATTTTTATAGCCTATAAACAACAACTTAATTGTGAATAAAGAATGCGATACAACACCGCCATTAGCTTGTAGTAATACTATTACATAGTTAATGGAGCAACGAATAATATCAGGGAATACGTCAGCAGCACAGCTTACAAATGTAAACATTGTAGCCTCTCTGAAGAAAACAAATTGAGTCTCTGTAGCCTGGACCAAAAGCAGTGGCCCCTTGAGATAGGATTCTGTAAATAATTAGCAATTGGTGTCAATTTAGCTGTTTGTTCAATGATAGTGAGGGCGACTCTAACATCTGTTCTATAATATCTCGGTGCTGGGTCAAAAACAATGCAGTTAAGATTTTGCCACGGTAATCATATTTACCCAACACACTGAATTGGGTCTGATAATCACAATACGCTCGGTGATTCACTTGGGACCCATTTGGTTATTGTGTCGACTACTTTGGCACACTGTTTAAGATAGCTATTTTGGATACACATCCACAGCCCATCCATCCATAAGCCTGCATCTACTAAAATATAAAGCATAAGCTAACATAGAGCAAGGGATATTGAAGACTACGTAACTTGATTGATATTCCTTTCACGGGTTGTGTTTGTTTGACAACAATGACGAGCGTAAAACCGTGCGTAAAATCAAAACGTCTTTGCATTAAATCCGTTTTTAAAATATAGGCCTACCACTTCACACCCCAATCCGAGAGGAGTTCGAGACCTTGAAAAGGAGAGCTTTTGACTCAAAAGCTTCTTAGTTGAAGAAGCCCTCTTATATTAGGCTAAGTGAGTGGATTTTATCCCCATTTCACAAGTGACTTTAGCCTCCTTATTACTGACGTGTCCAAATTCAGAACATTTAGACGGATTAATTTAGGTAAAAAAAATAATAATTTAACTGCGCGAAACATAAATTCACCTGCTTTCTGTGCCACTTTACAAAACACGTATAGGCTGCCATGCATCACATTAACACTGTTTAGCGTATGTATTCAATAAATCAAATAGGACGTATTAAGACACGCAAACCAAAACGTAATTTCTGAAACACAGCATTTTATTAAAATCCTTATAAAAAGTGGGATATTTCCCCATCAGCGCGCGATTGAACTGTTATTCACATAATAATATGGGCTCTGTTAGACAGTCATGACAATTCCGCCACAAATTCTTCCTTCTGTTTCAATTGGAAATATGTATATCTCCACGTATACGATCCTGACATGTTTCTAGGTTGCAAACAATTACCACAAAGTATTTACAAAAAACAAAAACAAAGGGGAAAAAAGCTAAAAGTTGCCAATGTTTATTCATGGCCATAAATATTTTCGGTCCATTGTAAAAGAAGCAAGAAATAAAATATTCCATAATTATAAAGTGGTTTTGCACGTGCTTATAACACGAAGGACAAAAATAAAACATATCTACAACACACAAACATACTGTACAAAATTTCACAAGAGCATTGACATTCTTAAATCTCGGGAGAGGCTGTACCCAGTTCTCTTAACGAAAACATGTAAACACGGCGCACATATTAGCCCCGAAAAAATGGTAGATATGGGTCAAGCTGCAAAATGAAAAGTCTTTATTTTCTAGTGAAATCCCTATCGTGCTCCTAAACGGCAGCCCCGTCAGTCTCAACTAGTTCACCAAGTCCACTGTTGCGTTTGCACCAAGTGATGTGCTGAAGGGAATTGTGGCGTGGTGGCGGCGCAGTACTGAGCATTATATTGCATTTGATGAAGGGTCTGGGCGCTATACGCCGAGAGGGGGAATCCAGCCTGAAAAGTGGCCGCCAAGTCCTGAGCTTTAAGAGTATGACAAGGCTTTCCATCCCTGACTAAGACAGGTACCGCCACCCGCCGGGGAGAGGGGAGATGGGTCACTTCCATACCTTTTTCAGCGCGCGCTCTCTTCATTTTGTACCGATGATTCTGGAACCAAATTTTCACTTGAGTTGGTGTCAGGCGAATCAAACTCGCGAGGTGTTCTCTCTCTGGCGCGGATAGGTATCTCTGTTGCCTAAACCGACGCTCAAGTTCGTACGTCTGTGCCTTGGAAAACAGTACTCTTCTTTTTCGCTTCTTACCGGAGTCGCTGCCGTTGCTTGACGTTTCCTTGTCATTGTCTGGCGATTCGTCCGCAGAGGGTTCTGGGGACTTGGCTGAGTCTTGAGAACTTGCTGAAAGACCATGCACTGCGTGGGAGAGACAAAATACAACGGTTAAAATGGTTTTCTCGACTGAAATACACCTGCCAAGCACACATGGAAATGTTAGGCTGCTACATGTAAAATGAATTTTTCAAAGCATGTTAAAGTAACGCATTTCGTTTGTACAGACAAAATACAATGTTATTAGTTTTTGTGTGTGTAATACACAGGGTCAAATTTCTGAAGTCTATTTTATGTGTCTGTATAGTTCCTTTGTACAGCCAAAATACAATGTTATTCGTTTTTTATGTTGGGACCTACAATATTGATTCCCATCAGTCCCCAAAGAAAGTGAATCACTGAAGCAGCAACACCATGCACTGTCTGCCTACAAATCTTCATCATGCAAAAAATGAACATTTCTGATGTCGATTTTATGTGGCTTTATAGTCGATGCATTAACAAGTCTCTATCGATCATATTCAAAAAACATTTAGAGTCACTGGAGCACATGTAAACATGAAATGATTTCAATGGTGCTAACGCCTTAAGACGAGCGCAGCTATACATGGCGAATAAAGATGAATGCTGCACATCATTCAAAGGCACCATTGAGCCCAGACACGACGGAATAAAGATTATGCATTCCATCAAGTATAGATTGGATAACATGTATATGATGCGTTCTCACTCAGGAAACAGGCAGATAAAAGTATTCACTTTTAAGTGCATTGCAAATGAGTTTACGATTCTTAAAGAGTTGGCTACTTACGTGAATATTGGATAGTGTCTGTGGTGGCAAGCCATCTTGTGTAAGGATTGTCACTACTATCATAAAAGCGGTTCTTTATAGGCAGATTTTGAACGTTTTCTAGCGGACTTTGTACCAAAACTCTAGTGGGTTTTGTCGTCTCCGATCCCTCGTTATCTTCCTCCGGTCCAGTGATAGATCCTTCTTCATCATTCGTGTCAGGGAGGTCCAAAATGTCCTTCACAGAAAAGCCCGTCTTTGTGTTGGTCAACGACATATTCTGGGGAAATGTATGCTGGAAATTTGCTGCACCAGTTTGGCAATCCGCTGTTTTAAAACACAAAACACAATCGCAGTTCAGAAAAAAATGGTATCTCAGTGCTGTTTTACCTTGAACTATTCAAAGAAAATCATGAGCCTCTGTCGATAACCATTGCCTATCCAAGTAGTAGAGGAATCAGTTCTGTAAGTCCAGGAAGAATGCCAAAGTGGCTGAAGTGCTATATCTGTCTCATTGATACTGTGCTACTGCTGGGTGCTTCGGAGAAATAAGCCATTACCGGTCCGATCAGCCCATATAAGGTTGGTCTCAACAGATGAACCTGCAGTGAAAAAGCATTAAAAACGCAAAAGGTTGGCCACGTGTGGGCGGGTCTTGGGAGTCAAGTGGATGAAGACAGTGTTTGCAGATGTGAAATTGTGGGTTTTGGGGAGATCCGAGCCTCTACCATTGGTGCTTCAGAACATGATGAGTGGTATAACGTGTCAATTAATTACAAAGATGGGAAGGGCCTTTTTTTTTTACACCCTATTTACATACAAAGGACCTCCAAGTAGCTTTATACTCCGAATACTTGAAAGCGAGTTTTAACAAATTGCTCCTGAAAAAGCTTTTGCATTATAGGCTTCTCTCCACATTTATAAAATATTGAATCAATAGGAAAACTGCGTTTTGGCGGTTGGTCCAAAACTGTGGTCTGGATGCCCGTTCGATAGCCTCGACATCATCATTTCTCTCCTGAATAAAATGATGTTTGAATTTTCAACACTAATTCATGTAAAACATTTGAGTCAATATTTTGGTTCAGCCATAGGGGCTTAAGATCGGATTCTATTTGTTTGGAAAACACCGATCGGACGCAAACAGATAAATGATAACCGACTAATAATAATAATAATAATGATGAACAGCCTATAAGGAAATCAATTAATAATAATACTCATCATAATAATAATGTAACATAAGCCAATGAATAATAGCAGCGTTTTAGCCGACATGAAGAATAGTTTTTATATAGGCTGTTTAGGACTATATCATAATCTTGACAATTATGGTTTTTAACCTACTATATTAAATTGAACAGAACAGGGTCTCACAGCATTTTTGTATATTTCTGTACACATTTTTCCAATTCCATTATTCTTATGAAATGTATTCTATGTGCGTTTTCTCCCAGAACATAGCAGAGTAGCCTATTGTCTGTGCAGGCTGCTTCAACGTGCTTTATAAGTGCTACATCGTCACCTCTTTTGTAGAAAGCGAAGTATTATTGCAGATTACTTTATTTTACTCCCTTCAAGGATTTTTTTTTAGCTTCCACTGCTTCTGCTGTTGCCCCTCTGCCTACTATCTAGTATGTGATCTGGGTGACAATGTTGCACTTTTCCAGCAACTCCTCCGCGCATCCTGGGTGGTCGGACCCGGGCAAACACAAATACAAACCGACTGCTAAGCTGCAGACAATGGGGGAAATGTAGACAAATGTCCGGCTCCTGTTGGAAGCTTTTGTCCGGGTGTAGTTTTTGCATTTATTTCAGGGGCGAAATAATGGATGATTGACGCCCCTGTACAATGCTTTCTAACTGTTTGGAATAAATCCGAGGTTGTTCCTAGTTGTCATGGTATTCAACTGCTTTCAATGGACTATCTCTTCACTCAATCCTGAATCCTTCGACAAAATTAAGGAAAGTCCTTCATTTTAGCGCACACGGACACTCTCCTTATCCTTCTCCCTCTCACAAACTAGGAAGGTGTCAAAACATCTTCTCTAGTGCCTAAATATGCCATTTACTTTACTGGCTCAATAAATACAGTGGGCTACAAGGTGGGGTACCCTCTCGCCCACAGAGGCAATTTTCACGGAGGAAAGCCCGTTCTTCCACAGTTTGAAATAGGCCTACAAAATATTTGTATGATAATATCAACATTATTACTGTTATTATTATTATTATTATTTTGTTATTATTATTATTATTATTGGTCCTCATCAACACTGCATGATACTAGGTCTGTATTCCTTCTCTCACGGAGCTAGCACTTCACCTAGCTAAATATTTCACCAGAGGAGAGTTTTGGCAGCTAGAATTAATCACACTGTCTCAACCAGTTACAATGGTTCTAATGAACAGAACGGGGAATGAGCAAAGTCGAGCCGTGACATAGCAAGACCTTACTGCCCGACATAGGCGTTGCAAAAAAAATTCCACCGTTGTAGCCTATGTGCACATCTCATCAATAGACTACATTCAATATTGAGCAGTTCCTTCATTTTACGAGTTATTTTTATGTTCCGCAAACTTGAAGTTTATGCATTATTTATTGTCATGCTAGGCTATAGGCTTACCGGCGTTGTCATTGCGCTTGGCCATGATTCTTGATGGCAAAATGAGAGAGCACGCTGGTGTTGGTGGTAGGAGCACACGAGCGCGGTCTGTGGCCAGTTATTGGGGATGTATTTGAACAATTGAACTGAGGGTTTCGGCAAGAAGAGGTAAATGTGCACAGGCTAAGTGGCCGTACTTCACTTCGAGAGCCATCTCCTTGTGTTTACCTGTTTACTTTCACAGGTAACTAACTCAAACAGGCCGCTTGCCTTTTCACTCTGACTACGGGCAGTGCATGGCGGTCTTTAGCAAAGCAGGTTCAGTTAACATGACTGGACCGATTCCTGGCAATAAGTGCCTCATAATAAGTATATGCACCATCCAAACAGCCCACTGCACGAAGCGAGCTTCATTTACTAAAGCTTATTAAATGAATTAATAGGCTACATATTTGATATGAATATGTTATTACTATGGCTATATCATTTCACACTGAAAACTAAAATAAAAAGCACACTAATTGCTATGATAACAGTTGCCTAGTAGAAGGCTTAATGATAGGCGTATTCACAGCAATCCAAATAACAATAACAATAATAATAATCATGTAATAAATAATCTCTCCTGTTATATTTAACTCGGAAAACGACGTAAGCTGAGGATGTCAGCACGTCATTCCCTGCTGCTACAAGGTCTCAGGCTCAGCGTTGAAAGGGGTGGGTGAGTGAGCGCATCTTCTGGTGGGGATCGGACCCAATAATGATCGGAGAGGGAGAGTGCTGATGAGCAGAATAACTGCTCATTGCCACAGATGCACCAAGATGCAACATTGACTATTGTTTTAAATTGGTGCTCTACAAACAAATAGAGCTCGAGCTCTGCGGAGGATATGCGAGGCTTGTTGCTTGCATTTACCGTCCAGTTGTCGCTAAAGTCATGGATACAGTAAACAATAATACACTCTAAACAATGCATTTTGAATTCACATGGGAATTCCTAGGTATTTTATCACTGGTTGTGTGAGTAACTAAAACTGGAGCATGCATAAAGGTATGTAATAGTCGGGTGATATAAATAATTCGTCTATACTCCACCGAAAAAAAAAATACTGTTTGATTAGTTTGTGTTGTAAACAGCTTATTTTATAAGACGGTTCTCATACTTAAAATGGATCAAATACAATACCAAACTAGGCTACTGCAGAAACATGCATTCTCCATCATCACATAATTCATTTTCAAATTAATCAAAAAAGCCTTCGGGAGAATAGATAGTTCTCACCCAAATTTTTGTTCACAAATGAAGGAAGAAAGACCTTTTATACAGTTGATTAAATACGTATTCAAATTGAATACATTAAGAATGCTTCAGGACGATGTATAATATCGTTGATCATTCCTTTCTTTAATCGCTGAATTTCAGTGTGTTTCGATGCCTCAGGCTGGCGTTTAGGCTTTGTAAAAGATAACCCCGTTTGCCTCGAGCTGCCCATGATGAATGTATAAAGTGACAAGACCGATTTCCCCCTCTATGATTAAAAGGCTATATATAATATGCAGGTAAAAGTATGTCCGCTTTATTTATGGGACTAAGCCATGGCCCGGGGAGGTTGGCCCGTGGCACAAATCATTTGGAGCGGTTTGGTTCCGAGCACCTTTTGCTGGCGGGCAAACCCAATGCCTTTATTCGTCTCCCTTCTTCTAATGATTAAACATGTCACAATGAGATTAGCGCTGCGCCCGTGCCCGGAGGAGATGCCTTCATTTGTTAAACCACCAGTGTATTTGTAACGTTGAATTTCATGCTGCACTGTCTGTTAGTGAGTCAGGCCTTTATCGGCTTCTCTGAGACAAATTGCTAAACAGTTTATTATTTTTAATCACTTCCCCCTTTCAATCTCTAACCGAGAAGAACAATTTGTTTGTCTCTGCGACCTGCTTGAAATTAATCATACGAGAAGTTGACTCTTTGTGCATGCATTCACCCTGCAAATACGATTACATTTTCTCAAACAATTCGCATCACCTATACCAATAAGGAAATAGCTCTGGAGTCGCTAATATAACATAAACATTCTGAGTGTTCTGAAGCAGCAGCGTTACTCTGGCACTGGAGAGACATCTGTAATACTCCAGCGGCCTCTACTGACCAAGCAGTGAAATGACAGGAAATAGAAAACACCCACGTCAGACGCAGGCCTGTGTAAACGTTGCTCTCTCAAATTTGACTCAGAAGCAATACTTATTTCACCAAAGAATATATATTGTCTTGACGTTTTAATGTTAACTATTGCATTGATTTGACCATAGTAAAATACTTACAGTATTTATTTTACCATATGATGCGCAGGCAGTCATGAAGGGAAGACAACAAGCAGCCACAGTTACATTGGACACTATACTGATTTAACTATTCTATTTGTTTTATATATGGAGGCATTGAAAGTTACATGCAGAATATGGTGGGAAATGTGTGCACAGTAACTGTCATAGTAAAGCTTAATCCCCACGTGTGTGTAAAATCATCAACAACCAATGTTCCAATACTGACAAAAAACGTTGTTGTGATACACATGCAAGTCTAGGAATATAACAAGTGCAGTATGCATTAAAAAAAGTTATAAACACATGGACATGTAAGTTATGGCATCCTTGACTTGTTACGAAAAGGTAGGAAGCAGGCATACACGCACAAACACAAAAAGAAGCAGAATTATTCTACAACACCTACAGTGCACATTAGCCTAACTGAGTGATTTACAGCAAAAGTACTTAATTGAAACAATAACAAGACGGTTTACCCCGCCTCTGTTATGGTAAAAAAAAATAGCATGTATAGGTTACATTTTTCATGGGTATATAATTAATTTATAAGCTAAAAAAAAATTGATGTAGCAACTAATGATTGTAGCTTTAAACTATCATAGGCATATTGCGCTCACCTGGTGATTGATGACTGGAAGGGGCTGAGTGGTGTAGCCGGCGTTCAAACAGCGCGTGCTCACTGAAATATCTCCAAATGGGAGTCAGCAGTGCGTGCAGAGATAAGCCTGATGCGGGTTATATACCCAGACAGCAAGTGGCCCTCTTCTGATGTGGTCCAAGTAAGTTTGCATAGCTGGCAAAGGTGCTCTGCTCTTACTGAATAGCTGACATTGCATGATGTTTGTTTTCCCCCTTGCTATGACGTGAGACGAAATATTGTCCATATGTTCATTGGCAATAAATTGGTCATGAGAGAAAACACGGCTCCTTCTTGATGGTACTTGTAACTGAGCCAACCAGACTTTCTCGTTCAGGTTGCTTTTTGTGCCACTAAATCGCGTGATGTTTTAAGATTTTGCTTACATATTTATATGTGAAACCTAGATCTTTAAAACTGAAATTGAGCCCGGGAGTTTGTCTGTTCTTTAGAACATGGCTCGTAGCCAAGTCGTTGTGCAGAAGGGTCTCTAATAAATCGCTTGGTAACCAAGAAGCAACAATGCCGAGTGACCAGATGTGGCATGTAATCCATGCGACACCCCGGTTTACATTAGATACCCGGATACAATGATTGATAGCGAAAGTCTCTATGATTCTTTGCAATTGTAAGCAATTCTCTCAATGATGCAATTTACACACAGTTGTAGTCGAATAGGCAATAACTAAATAACACAATATATGCACACTGGTTGATTCGGCCTATATCTAATGCAACAAGCGTGGAAATGAAAGAAAATATGTATTTTACAGGTTATGAATTATATCAATCAATCGAAATGTATAGGCACATTATTTTATGTACATCTCTATTTTAGCTTTATAGCGTTAATGTTCAACGTTATGGTGAGGCTTGCTATCACGCCAATTATGACTAAATATACATTTACCATACAAATACAATAATAATATAAATAATAATAATATAATTACTCTATAAATATAATATAAAATAGCCTACACATTTTGTTCCTAAATATTATTCATATTTTTGAGCACCATGCCAGTCATTATGCTACATGCTGCTATCCATAGGCTACAGTAAGCAATTTCTCACCCGATAACAGTGATAATCTCAGCAATTTAACTACATTTTCATCATACACTACCGTGGGATTTTATAACGACATGATGTAGACTATATAAAGTGTTCATTATTTCTGAACGAGGGATAGGCTACGTTCACTGTTGTCGAACGTTTGTCAGTCATCATGCAGGTTTGGTGATAATATTCATATGTAACTTGTAAACATAGCTACAAGTCTGACATGTGTAGATGACTCAAGAATCAGAGCAAATAAATGAAAATGGCATATTTTAGCTGGATACAGAAGACTCTTCATAACACAGCAGCAGTAAGAATTACAGTTTTGCAAAGTATGTCTCCAACTGAGCATGCAAAACATTTAGTCTGGATAAAAACCTCTATGTTTTATTATTTTAAATTCAAATAAGATATCTACACATAAACAACTACATGGTGACGTTTTTCATCATATTAAGACCAGAATTACTAGACATTCGGTCATTTCGATATGGGCTGGATCTCAAATAATATTTGATTATCCTCTGTTACATATTGCAGGAAATGAGAAATGCCTTTAATTCAGAAAACTTCCCAGATTGTAGCAACAGGACTACTAAGTACATTATGTGTGGTTGTAAGGATGAGGCGGGGATGCCAACGAGGCGGGGAGGACAACTTGAATCAAGCCACAGTGATTTTATTGTGGGCAGTTTGGAATTTTTACATGATAATAATGGTGTTGCCTAGTACTGCAGGAGCGACCATCAATCAATACAGAATACATTACTGATGGGTTTTGTGCACGTCCACTTTACTGCTGAAAGACTGAGATTATCCTTCATGCTATCACTGTGTTCTAGAGTATAGCTAAGACGTAGGGAATACAAATAAATACATTGGCCTCATCCCACTTTTAACATTCCACATTAAGCCAAAGTAGTTAGTTAGAGTTTGAATGTATTCATAGGTCCCGAGGAATGAGAAATACCTTCCACTCAACCGCACTGTGAATCCTCTTGTGCTGCTTCAGATTCATCAAAAGTGCTCTGGAGACTAAATACAAGACCTCCTGAACAAGGATGCGTAAAATAGGCCCAGCGGTCAAGCTACTATCAATCCCTGGTCTGAAGCCTGATGACTAAGACACTTCAGATGTAGTCAACCGCCATATAAAAACACCGACGGCACGGCATTCTCAAATCAATCAGTTTATGTTTGAATATATCGACCACTCGAGGAGAGCTGAGAGAGGAGCTTCTCGAGTCACAAATACCAAGGGAAATTGGGTTGATTTTCACGGGAAGATTCACTTTCGGTAAAATGTTTAATTAACACGAGGGCACACTTGTGTGGTTTTGTGTGAGCCCTGCAGAACGGCTGAGACTCCTGGTATGGGAGTAGTTAATATACATCACCTTTGGTTCGTATCATAGACAGCCCTCTCCTATTAAAAGGCACAGCCATTTTTCCTCATGCACTCAGAGAGCGTGAGGCACTAGTAGTCCTAGGCCTGGGTGCCAGGCCTGATGAATGGAAGTCTTTGGTCCACTAAGAGCTGAGAGGGAATGTTGAAATAAAAGCCTTGTTTTGCTCAGGCTCAAACAAAAGTGCCTGGTTCTAAAGATTGGAGGATACTATCATTTCTTGTGTGGTGATGGCACATTGTACAGAGAGGGGAGCTGTGGAGTGCTGGGTGGTGGGTCTTAAACATTCCGGCTTCTCACAATTCCTCTTGGAAAGGGAAAGGTAAGGAGATGAGGGCTGGAGAGAGGCTTAGTAGAGCGGTAAGATGTTTCCAAAGAAATTAATTTAAACTCTTATGATATCATACGAATTGCAAAATTCGTAATATATGACACGAAATGAATGACGTAGTACACAAAAAACAGGGACACATTTTGTCTTGTGAAATTATACAAAGTTATTTAACTAATATCACCAAACTCAAAATGAAGAATGTTTGTGGTTTACTCCGATACTTAACCATAAATGAGCTATTTGCCCATCCAGTCACATACTGAACTGAAAAAGGCAACATTAAGCAACACTTGTTACCTTGACCTACTAGGTGAAAATTCATTAACGCTGTAATTGACTTGGATGAAAATTAATTGAATGGTGCAAACCATCTTTTTGACCAGTGATCAATGGAAAGAGGAGCAAAACATTTACAGTGGAATGTTGAGTATGCTTCCAAAAATTGCTACATGATAACTGCTGAAATGCCTTCCAATGAATATACTAACACATAAAAGCTCTCAAAAGATGTCCACCAATTGTTCGACAGGGACAGAAGCAAGCAGACTGTCTGAGATCTGATGGTATCTCAGAGCAGTTATGAACATTTTCCACTATCATGATA
This sequence comes from Salmo salar, assembly GCF_965601325.2. NCBI lineage: Eukaryota > Metazoa > Chordata > Actinopteri > Salmoniformes > Salmonidae > Salmo > Salmo salar. Next base: position 23,215,870 of record NC_138291.1, on the reverse strand, counting down.
TCCCACTGTTCTCCATTGATTCCAAAAATTAAGATGTGAGGTGTGTGTGTATGTGTGGGGGGAGGGTGGGTGTAGAGGAAAATGCACTAAAGGAATGGAGAGAGTGGTTTCAGAGAGGTTTCCATTGATGGTAACAATCCATAGCCTCAGCCAAGGCCGGATCCATCCCAGGTAAGTGAGTCAGTCCTTGGATGCACACTCCAGCCCTCAAGGACTGCTTTAGAGCCTCTATTTCAAAAGCTGTCCAGCGGTAAAATATGTTTGCCTCATCCCTATACGTTCATAGTGAAATAGCAGAGAGAAGAAGCTCATTGCTGCTATACTGTTGTATAGCTACATTCATAAACCTAGATAATGTATGGAAAACATGGACTGCTGTTGATCAAAGGACAAGTATTTGTAGCAGAGGAGTCTGGTTCCAGTTTAGTTTACATTGTAGTCATTTAGCAGATGCTCTTATCCAGAGTGACTTACAGGAGCAATTAGGGTTAAGTGCCTTGCTCAAGGGCACATTGACACAGTTTTCACCTAGTCGGCTTGGGGAATCGAACCAGCAATCTTTCGGTTGCTGGCCCGACGTGGTAAACCACTAGGCTACCTGCTGGTAGGACGAGCTATAGGAGGATGGATTCATTGTAATGGCTGGAATGGAATTAATGGAATGGAGTCAAACGTGGTTTCAATATGTTTGATGTGTTTGATGACGTTCCATATATTCATTCCAACCATTACAATGAGCCTGTCCTATAGCTCATCCCACCAGCCTCCTCTGACATGTACAATATCAGAAGGACCATTCACAAAAGATGGCCTAATGGAAATAATACATCGGTTAAAAATACAATGGTTCTACATACAACGATAAACTCTGGATGTGAAAAGATGGTTGAATGTGGTTGTTGAGGTTAATTTCAGTTTAAATTAGATTCATTTGTGACGATTGTTTGACATCATTATAACAGCACCACTCTTAGCATTTGCACTTTCAACTAGTGCCTTTGGTTAACACAACTTGTTTCATTTCATGACACATTTACATGACTTGGATTTATAGTCTATATAAAGAGTCTTCCTATTATGCCATGTGTCCTTCATATCCAGTTTCTTTTAAAACTACATTTGAAAGTATCTTGAGAGCTGTATCGAAGTGCCTTTGAAGGTAGGAGAAGACTAATCGACTGTTTTCATTAATGGAAATCAAATCAAATTTTATTTGTCACATGCGCCGAATACAACATTACCTTGAAAGGCTTACTTACAAGCCCTTAACCTGTTGGGGCTCGGGGGCAGTATTGAGAAATTTTGAAAAAAATACCAACAATGCAGGTCAAGAAATCGAGTTGAGAAAATATTTACTAAATAAACTAAAGTAAAAACATAAAATAAAATCTAAAAGTAACAAGAAAATCACATAACAATAACGAGGCTATATACAGGGGGTACCGGTATCAAATAAATGTGCGGGGGTACAGGTTTGTCGAGCTAATTTGTAAAGTGACTATGCATAGATAATAAACAGTGAGTAGTAGCAGTGTAAGTCCTAGACTTGGCGCTCTGTGGTAGCAGAGAGAACATTCTATGACTTGGGTGACTGGAGTCTTTGACAATTTTTTGGGCCTTCATCTGACACCCACTAGTATATAGGTCTTCGGTGTCAGGAAGCTTGGCCCCGTCAATGTTAATTCGGGCCTGTTTGGCCCTCCTTTTCCTATAGTCTACGATCAGCTCCTTTGTCTTGCTCACATTGAGGGAGAGGTTTTTGTCCTGGCACCACACTGCCAGGTCTCTGACCTCCTCCCTATAGGCTGTCTCATCATTGTCGGTGATCAGGCCTACAACTGTTGTGTCATCAGTAAACTTAATGATGGTGTTGGAGTCGTGCTTGGCCATGCAGTCGTGGGTGAACAGGGAGTACAGGAAGGGACTAAACACGCACCTTTGAGGGGCTCCTGTGTTGAGGACCAGCTTGGCAGATGTATGGTTGCCTAACCTTACCACCTGGGGCGGCACGTCAGGAAGTCCAGGATCCAGTTGCAGAGGGAGGTGTTTAGTCCCAGGGTCCTTATATTAGTGATGAGCTTTGTCGTTACTATGGTGTTGAACACTGAGCTGTTGTCAATTAACAACATTTTCACATAGGTGTTCCATTTGTCCAGGTGGAAAAGGGCAGTGTTAAGTGTGATTGAGATTGCGTCATCTGTAGATCTGTTGGAGCTGTATACGAATTGTAGTGGGTCTCGGTGTTGATGTGAGCCATGACCAGCCTTTCAAAGCACTTCATGGCTACCTTTGTGAGTGCTACGGGCGGAAATCATTTAGGCAGGTTACCTTCACTTTCTTGGGCACAGAAACTACGGTGGTCTGTTTGAAACGTGGGTATTACAGACTCGGTCAGGGAGAGATTGAAAATGTCAGTGAAGACACTTTCCAGTTGGTCCGTGCATGCTTTGAATACACTTCCTGGTAATCCTTCTGGCCCCACGGCTTTGTGAGTGTTGAACTGTTTAAAGGTCTTGCTCACATCAGCTACGGAGAGCATGATCACACATTTGTCTGGAACAGCTGGTGCTCTCATGCATGCTTCAGTGTTGCTTGCCTCATCTGGTAGGCTCGTGTCACTGGGCAGCTCACGGCTGGGTTTCCCTTTGTAGTCCATAATAGTTTTCAAGCCCTGTCACATCTGACGAGCGTCAGAGCCTGTGTAGTAGGATTCAATCTTAGTCCTGTACTGATGCTTTGCCTTTTTGATGGTTCATCCACTTCCATATGGAATTAGTCACTGGTACTTCCTGCTTTAGTTTTTGCTTGTAAGCAGGAATCAGGACGTTGGAATTTTGGTCAGATTTGCCAAATGGAGGGTGAGGGAGAGCTTTGTATGCATCTCTGTGTGTGGAGTAAAGGTGGTCTAGAGTTTTTTTTTCTCTGGATGCACATGTGACATGCTGGTAGAAATGAGGTTAAACTGACTTAAGTTAACAGATCCCTGGCCACTAGGAGCGCCACATGTGGATGAGCCTTTTCTTGTTTGCTTATTGCCTTATACAGCTCGTTGAGTGCGGTCTTAGTGCCAGCATCAGTTTGTGGTGGTAAATAGATGGCTATGAATAATATAGATGAGAACTCTCTTGTTAGATAGTGTGATCTACACCTTATCATGAGGTATTCTACCTCAGGAGAGCCATACCTCGAGACTTCTTTAATATTAGACATCACACACCAGCAGTTATTGACAAATAGACACACACCCTCTCCCTTCCTCTTATTAGACATAGCTGCTCTGTCCTGCCGATGCAAGGAGAAGCCAGCCAGCTTTATATTATGTGTTTTGTTGTTTAGCCACGTCTTGTTGAAACATAAGATATTACAGTATTTAATGTCCCGTTGGTAGGATAGACTTAATCGTAGATTGTCCAGTTTGTTTTCCAATGGTTACACGTTGGCCTATACCACGGAGGGTAGTAGTGGTTTACCGACTCGTCTGCAAATTGTTACATTGTTTCTGTCTTTTCTTCACACAGACGACGGGGATTTAGGCCTTGTCTCGACAAAGCAGTGTTTCCTTCGCGTTGGACTCATTCATGAAAAAATATTTCTCCAGTTCGAGGTGAGTAATTGCTGTTCTGATGTACAGAAGCTCTTTTCGGTCATAAGATACGCTAGCAGTAGCATTGTGTACAAAATGAGTTACAATCAATGCGGGAAAAAAATAAAAAATAGCGCAGTTGGTTTGGAGTCCGTAAAACAGCAGCCATCCCCTCCGGTGCCATTATCCAAGAAGAATCTTATGAAATGTTTCACTCGAGAGCAGATTAAACTATATGAAGTTCTAAATAATTTTATGACAATGCTCTTTCTGATAACAGACCATTGTTTAATGATGACAAGTCATGAAATACCCTTGATAGCACCATCAAGTGCATGTGATTAAGTTGTCTTCTGTCAGGGAGAAGTCCCCAATATGTAGTAGTCATATTGCACTAGTATCAACTGTTTTTTACCAACTGACTTACAAACCTCAGATCAACATTTTTATTTTCTTCTTGATATCAGTTCCTTTGTACAACATGTGCTAAAACTGTAGGCCTATCTTAAATCTGACACAGTAAACTCTAAGCATACAGGAATCTAGTTTTTGAAAATGAACACATTCCCAAGTTTGAATTCGGATCTAAAAAAATCTATGTTCACGAGAAAATAAAAGCCTTTTTGGGCCTTAGATGGTGCTGAAATCAGCAATGACCACTCACTCATCAGTGAGTCACACCTGGTAATCAGTGCCTTCCTCTTTGCATTGTAGACCTTTAGTGTGTGTGAAAGTGTGTGTGTGTGTGTGTGTGTGTGTGTGTGCATGCACGTGTGTGTTTGTGTGTGAATGTATGTGTTCATAGGCTACAGAAAGTAGTCCGTATGGCGCCCAGTGAAACCTCAAGATTCAGTCCAGATACATCACCCAAAGAGGACAATGGAGGGCAGCAGGAGAGTCTACAAGGAGGTAACACTCACCTTGAACCAGACCGCATTACCCATCTGCACATTTCTGAAGCCTTTTGATTAACAATGTGTCCAAAATAAAAGCAGAAAAGGGAAAATGCAATTTAGAAATGTCAATGTGCCTTTTACAAAAAATCTGGATAATTAAGTTGTAGATATTCTTTTATACAAGCCCACGATGGCAATTAGCATGTTTTGTGGAGAGGTGAAAACTTTTTTTGAATGTGATGGCGATAGATAGAAATCAATTAGAGGAGGTTGGACTCCCATTATAAAACATTGAAAGGACGCTTTTATAAGGTGATATCAATTGAAGAATAAACCTCCAAGGGCAAATTAATGATGAGAACTCATCTTTAATTGGCCATCTTGTTGGTTTATATGAATACAACTCCATTATAAAGGTAAGGCCCATCCACATTTTCTTTTGACTTCATGGCAAGGCCCTCTTGAGCTATAGGATTCCAGAAGGCAAGGGGAGTTATAATAACAACTAAAAGAACAATTTGTGCCTTTCTAAGTGAGCTAAATGTCTTGCTTACACATTTGCACACACAATGTACAACAAGAAGTTCAATGATTGTGGGAAGCGAAATAAGAACCACAATGCCTGTTAAGAATAACAAGTATCTTTTCAATCTCTTAAAAGTTTGAGAGTAACCTATGCTTCATTTTTCATTTTATAGTAAGATGATTTACATTTCATGTCTTCCCCACCAACTTTACAAACATGAATGTGTAATACACTTGCTGATTTAAGCAGTGAACTCTGGGGTTGAAAATAAGACATTATTTTTGTGGTCAAAGTAGGCATTAAACCAGCATGTGTGAATACAGCAGCCATGAGCAGTTAGGATTAATACAATGACATTCAAGTGATTGCGGCCATGGATATCTATTCTACACATAAACCAGATCGATGTCTATTACAGCAGAATTTTCCATACTCGGTCCTGGGACCCTCCCTGGGCGCACATTTTGTTTTTTCCCCTAGCATTACACAGCTGATTTATAAAATCAGCTCATCATCAAGCTTTGATTATTTTTTTAAATTACAGATCCTGAATGAGGTAGCTTCTTAGCAATCACAATGTTTTTCACCATTACTTAGTGGCCTATTCACCTATTCATCATTGCTCCATATTCATTTCCCCAATGTAATCAAAGTAAACTGTGATTCTCATGCCAGTTTTCCTCAAGGCCTAGACTAGACTGTACCTCTCCTTACTCCCCTCTCTGTCGCCATCTATTGGTGGGAGCATATTCAACTAAGCCCTGGAGCCCAGCTGAGGAAGAGTAGGAGAGCAACCCCAGCAGCAGCACATCGTCCCCTCTCAGGTAATTGCTTCTTTTATCCACAAACAGCTACTTTCACATTGGACATCCAGCCGTCCTAATGGCCCCTTATTTAAATAAATGGGGGTAACAGTGTGGGGTTGGTGACCCCCTCAGAGCCGGCAGGCCTCTCCATACAGGCACACCTGCTGAAACAAGGTAACGTTTATAACTGACACCTTCACGGGCCAGAACAAAATGGCTGGCAGGGTCAGTGCTGGAGGAGCGCACAGGGCCCGTCATATTGCAAAAATATCCATTTGCTAAAGCTTTGCTCTTGTGGTTGCCAGGCTACCAACTAATATAGGGCGACCAAGCGTGCGTCAGGAAAACAGAAGTAAGATGTTGACTTTGAGATAAGTACCTCTTCAAATTAAACAGCCACCACACAATGCATTCAAAATAACATTTCCAGAGGTCAACTTTAAATGGCTCCTATTTGGCAAAAAAAAAAATCCTTGTGGTCTTTAACTCTTGAAAATCCCTGAATTTGCATACCAGTCGTGTTAGTTAGGGCCAATTAATCATTAATGTTTTAATTGCGTAGAATGAAGGGGATAATATCATTCTGCCGTATTTTTCAGTCTGTGTGCTCATGTCAACTGAACACTCAGATGTCTCCTTATTAAAGTACACAAAAAGAGAATTATGTTCTTCGCTGTCTAAACATTGACATGGTGCTGCTCGAGGGAAGCATTGGTGAATTGGATACAGGAGAGGTTTAGGCCTCTTAGGCTAATGTGATCGGTCACACTTACACACCGGTGGTCAAGGCATGTCAACTCCCTCTCTCACTGTTCATGAGTCAAGGTTCAGAAAAATTGTTTTGATGGCGCTGATTGCGCCACTAACCCCACTCACCATGAAGTGAGTTGTCCATTGGGCCTGTTGGGAAGCAGCCAAAGCAGACACACGGCCAGAGTGATGCTCAGTAGCACAATGAACCTTCCCCTCAGTTGACTGGAACTGAAATCAAAGGGGCCAGTGAACAAAAATATAAACGCAATATGTAAAGTGTTGGTCCAGTGTTTCATGAGCTGAAACAAAAGTATCCCAGAAATGTTCAATACGCACCAAAAGTTTATTTATCTCAATTTTTTTGCACAAACTTGTTTACATCCCTGATAGTGAGCGTTTCACTTTTACCAAGATAATCCATACGCCTGACATCTGTGGAATATCAAGAAGCTGATTAAACAGAATGATTATTACACAAGTGCACCTTGTGCTGGGGACAATAAAAGGCCACTCACTCTAAAATGTGCAGTTTTGTCTCACAACACAATGGTCACAGATGTCTCAAGTTTTGAGGGAGCGTGGAATTGGCATTGTGACTGCAGGAATGTCTACCAGAGCTGTTGCCAGAGGATTGAATGTTCCTTTCTCTACAAAAAGCCGCCTCCAATGTCGTTTTAGAGAATTTGGCAGTAACTCCAACCGGCCTCACAACCACAGACCACGTGTAACCACGCCAACCCAGGATCTAAGAACAGAAAATAGCCCTTGGTTCACTTTAGACTTGACTGCTTTTGACCAGCACAAAAACATCCAGTGGCATACTGCATTAGCATCGAATATCCCCCACGATATGCAACTTTTCAGGGAAGTTAGGAAAGCAAAGGCAAGCTTTTTCAAACAGAAATTTGCATCATGTAGCACAAACTCCAAAACGTTCTGGGACACTGTAAAGTCCATGGAGAATAAGAGCACCTCCTCCCAGCTGCCCACTGCACTGAGGCTAGGAAACATTGTCACCACCGATAAATCTACGACAATTGAGAATTTCAATAAGCATTTTTTTTACTCCTGGCCATGCTTTCCACCTGGCTACCCCTACTCCGGTCAACAGCTCTGCACCCCCCACAGCAACTTGCCCAAGCCTCCCCATTTCTCCTTCACCCAAATCCAGACAGCTGATGTTCTGAAAGAGCTGCAAAATCTGGACCCCTACAAATCAGCTGGGCTAGACAATCTGGACCCTCTCTTTCTAAAATTATCCGTCGCAATTGTTGCAACCCCTATTACTAGCCTGTTCAACCTCCCTTTCGTATTGTCTGAGATCCCTAAAGATTGGAAAGCTGCCACGGTCATCCCCCTCTTCAAAGGGGGAGACACTCTAGACCCAAACTGTTACAGACCTATATCTATCCTACCCTGCCTTTCTAAAGTCTACGAAAGCCAAGCTAACAAACAGATCACCGACCATTTCGAATCCCACCGTACCTTCTCCGCTATGAAATCTGGTTTCCGAGCTGGTCATGGGTGCACCTCAGCCACGCTCAAGGTCCTAAACGATATCATAACCGCCATCGATAAAAGACAATACTGTACAGCCGTCTTCATTGACCTGGCCAAGGCTTCCGATTGTCAATCCCCGCATTCTTATTGGCAGACTCAACAGCCTTGGTTTCTCAAATGACTGCCTCGCCTGGTTCACCAACTACTTCTCAGATAGAGTTCAGTGTGTCAAATCGGAGGGCCTGTTGTCCGGACCTCTGGCAGTCTCTATGGGGGACCTCTGGCAGTCTCTTTTCTCTGTATACATCAATGATGTCGCTCTCTACGCAGACGACACAATTATGTATACTTCTGGCCCTTCTTTGGACACTGTGTTAACAAACCTCCATACGAGCTTCAATGCCATACAACACTCCTTTCATGGCCTCCAACTGCTCTTAAATGCAAGTAAAACTAAATTCATGCTCTTCAACCGATCGCTGCCCGCACCCGCCCACCTGTCTAGCATCACTACTCTGGACGGTTCTGACTTAGAATATGTGGACAACTACAAATACCTAGGTGTCTGGATAGACTGTAAACTCTCCTTCCAGACTCACATTAAGCATCTCCAATCCAAAATGAAATCTAGAATTGGCTTCCTATTTCGCAACAAAGCATCCTTCACTCATGCTGCCAAACATACCCTCGTAAAACTGACTATCCTACCGATACTCGACTTCGGCGATGTCATTTACAAAATACCCTCCAACACTCTACTCAGCAAATTGGATGTAGTCTATCACAGTGCCATCCGTTTTGTCACCAAAGCCCCATATACTACCCACCACTGCGACCTGTATGCTCTCATTGGCTAGCCCTCGCTTCATATTCGTCGCCAAACCCACTGGCTCCAGGTCATCTATAAGTCTTTGCTAGGTAAAGCCATGCCTTATCTCAGCTCACTGGTCACCATAGCAGCACCCATCTGTAGCACGCGCTCCAGCAGGTATATTTCACTGGTCATCCTCTAAGCCAACTCCTCCTTTGGCCGCCTTTCCTTCCAGTTCTCTGCTGCCAATGACTGGAACGAATTGCAAAAATCACTGAAGCTAGAGTCTTCTATCTCCCTCACTAACTTTAAACATCAGCTGTCAGAGCAGCTTACCGATCATTGCACCTGTACACAGCTCATCTGTAAATAGCCCACCCAACTACCTCATCCCCATATTGTTATTTATTTTTTTGCTCCTTTGCACCCCAGTATCTCTACTTGCACATTCATCTTCTGCACATCTATCACTCCAGTGTTTAATTGCTAAATTGTAATTATTTTGCCACTATGGCCTATTTATTGTCTTACCTCCCTAATCTTACACAATCTGCACAACCTGTACCTGTATATATATTTTTCTATTGTGTTATTGACTGTATGTTTGTTTATCCCATGTGTAACTCTGTGATGTTTGTGTCGCACTGCTTTGCTTTATCTTGGCCAGGTCGCAGTTGTAACTGAGAACTTGTTCTCAACTGGCCTACGTGGTTAAATAAAGGTGAAATAAAAAAATATATAAATAAATCTCCACATCCGGCTTCTTCACCTGCAGGATAATCTATTCTTGTTCCCGCCAATATCCAGCAACTTCGCGCAGTCATTGAAGAGGAGTGCGACAACATTCCACAGGCCACAATCAACAGCCTGATCGACTCTATGAGAAGGAGATGTGTCGTGCTGCATGAGGCAAATGGTGGTCACCAGATACAGGCTGGTTGTCTGATCCTACCTGTCACGTCCTGACCAGTAAAAGGGGTTATTTGTTATTGTAGTTTGGTCAGGTCGTGGCAGGGGGTATTTGTTTTATGTGGTTCGGGCTGGTTGTGTTAGTAGTTGGGTGTTTGATATATTATTCCGGGTTTTGGGCACTGTTCTATGTTAATGTATTTCTATGTTTAGTCTAGTTATTTTGTATCTCTATGTTAGGTTATTTGGGGGTTGGACTCTCAATTGGAGGCAGGTGTTTTCTAGTTGCCTCTGATTGAGGGTCCTATAAATAGGTATGTGTTTGTGTTAGTATTTTGTGGGAGATTGTTCTTGTTTAGCTATGTGTGCCTGACAAGACTGTCAAGTTTGTTTTGTGTTTTTGTATACGTTTTTGGTGTTTTTCCTTCTTCACGTTAATAAAAGAAGATGAGTGTACATTTTCCCGCTGCGTCTTGGTCTCAACCCTACGACAACCGTGACACTACCTGTGACCAACAGATGCATATCTATATTCCCAGTCATGTGAAATCCATAGATTAGGCTGTAATTATTTCATTCAGTTGACGGATTTCCTTATATGAACTGTAACTCAGTAAAATCTTTGAAATTGTTTTGGTTTTCATTTTTCTGATAACAGATAGGTCACATCACCCAAACTTCTCTGATGACCAGTTCCCATGAGCACGTAGTACCCGGAGTGAACTAGATAATCCTTGGGGTGGGGGGTCTGTCGAGGAGGGGGGTACTTCAAACATTCATTCTTGGTTCAGGAGTCGGTGGCATGATGAGGCCTTTTTCTCACCAACTCTCCTACGAAACTCCCATCACCTGGAAAGCCCCAGTGAAAGGAGAGGCTGATGTCACCGTGGAGGAGGTATTGATTGATCAGGAGAAGCAGAGGGCGATGCAATTAAGAGACAGAAAACATACAGCGTCAAAGACTGTGTACATAAAGAGACTCTGCAGTGGGGCCACACAAAGGCCAAACCAGGGCCCATTCAGGACCTTGTTGCTCCACATTAGCTTGGGGTCTTCTCCAAGGACTGATGGCCTGCGTGGGAGTTGGGGGGGGGGGGGGGGGGGGGGCAGGGAAGAGGTTGCTAGGATGTCACTGAGTGGCTGATGACAGCAAGGCTCTCGTTGTCCGGAACTATCAGGGTGTCAGTTAATTACCAACTGATGTAACCGGAGAGCCTCTTCACAAACCATTCTCTCTCTTTATCCTTCTCCTCATGTTTCTCTTTTTAGAATGCTGTGTAGGAGTAACAAGTGGAGACAGACTAACAACATGTGATGTGGCTCTAAACCAGGGGTAACCCAGGGACCCTTCTCATCAGGTGAATGATAATGGCAAGGAGAAGTAATCAACATTTAAAATGAATAGATTTGGTAAATAGTTTTTCCTTATTTTGACCTCCCACATTATAATTGGAAGAGGAAGTGTAATTTCTAACATTGCCTATTAGCTAGAAAGGTAACTCATTTTCGCTAAGAACAGCAGTTAAGCTGGTTAAGCAAAGGTTAGCTATGTGTTGGCAAAAATGTATGTCCAAGTCAAGAAAGCTTATCAGCAGCCAGAGGCACTTGCCACACTGGTAGCCACACAATTCGCGTGTGCTTTATCAAAGACTATGTCAGATACTCCAGTGAGTGTAATTGGCTCCAATGAGCGTAATTTGTTCAACGTTAGGAGTTGAGAAATACAATTGACATCATTGGAAAGAAATGTTCTTATTTTCTTCTGTTGGTATGTAATTGAAAATGTCTATTCTGTTGTTGCTAGCAATATTCATAAACACATTGAGAGAAAAAATACATGAATGCATCCTTTATTTGAGAAAACAGACAATTTTCTGACATAAGGATGTAGCCCTTTCCTGCAGTCAATAACCAAAAGCACCCCCTTTGGTCACATGGGTCAAATGTTATTTATATTTCTCATAATTTTATCATTAATAAAGTTTTAATTTTTTTTACGACGATAATCCAGTGTTTCTATGACAAACAGTTTTGTTATATTTCCGTCTTATGTGATGTATATAAAGCGTAATATTTTCATGCAAACTCAAAATTGAATAAATTTCAACTCTGTATCTAGCATTGTACAGGTGTCTTCTTTTTTTAAGTCCATAACCATGTGTGTGAGGTGTATACTTTTGTTTCAAAGTAGATTTGCTTAAGACTTCTGTGTGCAGAGTTGTTACGGTACAATGGTAATGTATGAATTAAATAGTCTCTCCTAGTCTCTTTAAATCTGTGGATGGTTTCGAATGGGGCTCAGCCAGACTGCATTTACACACAAACAGATATTATACATTCACAGTGTATTTATTTATTTTCTCCTCACCCTGGGTATGCTGAATCATTTCTGACAACTGTTGTTGAAACATAATGTGAAAATAGCCCAAGCCTCCAGTGTGCCCGCTCATTCAAATGGTATGAATTGTAAAAACGTCCAGCATTAACGCCAATATAACTGAGCTCCACATCTCTCCGTATCTACAGTGTACTCACATCAGCTGCCGGTAATATTGTAAAGAGATACAATCTGGATTTCATTCCAGCAGGAATTAATAGGTCCAGTGTCACCCCTAAACCGACTATAGAACTGCCACAACATGCAAGTACTAGGGATGTGTTCACTTTCCAGCAAGTATATAGTGTGAAACCGAAAGCTTTATGCTTGGTCGAGTTTCCCCATTTCCTGCATCATAACAGTGTTATCTTAAAACAAAAATAAGTTTAAGCTCATAATTCTAAGATATTGAATTGACAGGAAGAAGCGTCATAAGCCAGACTAAACAGAGAGCTCTGTATATTTTGTACATATTTTTCTTTTTTTATCAGCTTTTTTTGTTTTTGATAAGTCATTGAGTGTTGATTGGATATATGTGGTTGTTTTCACCCATGGAGTTTAACCTCTATGGGCTAGGTGGGACGCTTGCGTCCCACCAACTCAACAGCCAGTGGAATCCCGTGGCGCGATATTCAAATACCTTAGAAATGCTATTACTTCAATTTCTCAAACATATGACTATTTTACACCATTTTAAAGACAAGACTCTCCTTAATCTAACCACACTGTCCGATTTCAAAAAGGCTTTACAACGAAAGCAAAACATTAGATTATGTCAGCAGAGTACCCAGCCAGAAATAATCAGACACCCATTTTTCAAGCTAGCATATAATGTCACATAAAACCAAACCACAGCTAAATGCAGCACTAACCTTTGATGATCTTCATCAGATGACACTCCTAGGACATTAAGTTATACAATACATGCATGTTTTGTTCAATCAAGTTCATATTTATATAAAAAAACAGCTTTTTACATTAGCATGTGACGTTCAGAACTAGCATACCCACCGCAAACTTCCGGTGAATTCACTAAATTACTCATGATAAACGTTCACAAAAAACATAACAATTATTTTAAGAATTATAGATACAGAACTCCTTTATGCAATCGCTATGTCCGATTTTAAAATAGCTTTTCGGCAAAAGCACATTTTGCAATATTCTGAGTAGATAGCTCGCCATCACGGGCTAGCTATTTTGACACCCACCAAGTTTGGCACTCACCAAACTCAGATTTACTATAAGAAAAATTGGATTACCTTTGCTGTTCTTCGTCAGAATGCACTCCCAGGACTTCTACTTCAAGAACAAATGTTGGTTTGATTAAAAATAATCCATAGTTATGTTCAAATATCCTCTGTTTTGTTCGTGCGTTCAAGACACTATCTGAAGGGTAACGAAGGGTGACGCACCGGCGCATATCGTGACAAAAAATGTCTAAATATTCCATTACCGTACTTCGAAGCATGTCAAACGCTGTTTAAAATCAATTTTTATGCGATTTTTCTCGTAAAAAAGCGATAATATTCCGACCGGGAAACCCTGTTTTCGTTCAAAGACAAAAAAATCTAAAATGGACTCTTCTCGTGCACGCGCGCGCCACTCTCATTGTTCTCCGATCGACCACTTACCAAATGCGCTACTGTTTTTCAGCCATGGCCTGCAAAGTCATCATTCAACGTTCTGCCGCCTTCTGAGAGCCTATGGGAGCCTCAGGAAGTGTCACGTTACAGCAGATATCCTCAGTTTTCAATAAAGAGAGTGTAGAAGGCCAAGAAATGGTCAGAGAGGGCACTTCCTGTAAGGAATCTTCTCAGGTTTTTGCCTGCCATATGAGTTCTGTTATACTCACAGACACCATTCAAACAGTTTTAGAAACTTTAGGGTGTTTTCTATCCAAATCAAACAATTATATGCATATTCTAGTTTCTGGGCCGTAGTAATAACCAGATTAAATCAGGTACGTTTTTTATCCGGCCGTGCAAATACTGCCCCCTACCCTAGAGAGGTTAAACAGTTCAACATTCACAAAGCCACTGGGCTAGAGGGATTACCAGGATGTGTACTCAAAGCATGCAAGGACCAACTGTCAAGTGTCTTCACTGACATTTTCAACCTCTCCCTAACCGAGTCTGTAATACCTACTTGTTTCAACCAGACCACCATAGTCCCTGTGCCCAAGGAAGCAAAGGTAACCTGCCTAAATGATTAACACCCCGTGGCACTCACGTCGGTAGCCATGAAGTGCTTTGAAAGGCTGGTCATGGTTCACATCAACAGCATCTTCCTGGACACCATAGACCCACTCCAATTCGCATACCGCCCCAACAGATCCACAGATGATGCAATTTCAATCGCACTCCACACCGCCCTTTCTCACCTGGACAAAAGGAACACCTATGTGAGAATGCTGTTAATCGCCTACAGCTCAGCGTTCAACACCATAGTGCCCACGAAGCTCATCACTAAGCTAAGGACTCTGGGTCTAAACACCTCCCTCTGCAACTGGTTCCTGGACTTCCTTACGGGCCGCACCCAGGTGGAAAAGAATAGGCAACAACACGTCTGCCACGCTGATCTTTAACACTGGGGCCCCTCAGGGATGTGTACTTAGTCCCTTCCTGTATTTTCTGTTTACCCACGACTGCGTGGCCAAACACGACTCCAACACCATCATTAAGTTTGCTGATGACAACAGCCTGATCACTGACAACGATGAGATGGAGGAGGTCAGAGAACTGGCAGTGTGGTGCCAGGACAAAAACCTCTCCCTCAATGTGAGCAAGACAAAAGAGCTGATCGTGGACTACAGGAAAAGGCGGGCCGAACAGGCCCCCATTAACATCGACAGGGCTGTAGTGGAGCGGGTTGAGAGTTTCAAGTTCCTTGGTGTCCACATCACCAACGAACTATCATGGTCCAAACATACCAAGACAGTCGTGAAGAGGGCACGACAAAACCTTTTCCCCCTCAGGAGACTGAAAAGATTTGGCATGGGTCCTCAGATCCTCAAAAGTTTCTACAGCTGCACCATCGAGAGCATCCTGACGGGTTGCATCACAGCCTGGTATGGCAACTGCTTGGCCTCCGACCGCAAGGCACTACAGAGGGTAGTGCGTACGGCCCAGTACATCACTGGGGCCAAGCTTCCCGCCATCCAGGACCTCTATACCAGGCGGTGTCAGAGGATGGCCCTAAAAATGTTCAAAGACTCCAGCCACCCTAGTTATACACTGTTCTCTCTGCTAAAGCACGGCAAGTGGTACCGGAGCGCCAAGTCTAGGTCCAAAAGGCTTCTTAACAGCTTCTACCCCCAAGCCATAAGACTCCTGAACAGCTAATCAAAGGGCTACCCAGACCCTTCTTTTACGCTGCTGCTACTCTCTGTTTATTATCTATGCATGGTCACTTTAACTCTGCCTACATGTACATATTACCTCAATTACCTTGACTAACCGGTGCCCCCCACAATTTGACTCTGTACTGGTACCCCCTGTATATAGCCTCGCTATTGCTATTGTTATTTTACTGCTGCTGTTTAATTATTTGTTACTTTTTTAATATATTTTTTTACTTATCTATTTTTTACTTAACTCGTTTTTCTTCTTAACTTCTTAAAGCATTGTTGGTTAAGGGCTTGTAAGTAAGCATTTCACTGTAAGGTCTACACCTGTTGTATTCGGCGCATGTTACAAATACAATTTCATTTTATTTGAATTCAAGAGAAGCCAGCAAGCATTTGGCCTCCCTTGACAGAAAGTATAACAATTTGCCAATCAGCGTTGAGCTAAACTGAGCGAGCTCAACTGTGAATGGTCCTGGTGGAGAAAAAAAAGTGTCAAGGGAAGCCAGCTTGGATTTGCCATGTCTCTTATCAAATCGCTTTAAGAGTGTACATCATTAACAAAAACAACCTGAATTGTTGCAACTCGTTGTGTTGTTGTCCTCCAGTGGCTAGCTAACTAGCTAAAATTGTCCCTTTCTTAATTAGCCATGGATGGAGATAGGGATTTGTACTTGTGGTTTTACTTAATTCTCTGTACTGGCCAGTGATTATAACGGTGATTCTGATCCAATCATTAATTCATACATTGTTGTGCCACTGGCCTGAGAGGATGGAAGGTCAATATTTACAGTAGCTAGATGTAGAAGGCTAATGTTAACTAGCTAATGTTGTCCATGAATGGGACTTAGTCTAGCTAACAAGCATTTTAGCCAGGTAGCCTAGGACAACAAAAAATAAAAGAGTGTACTGTATGACAGAGTGATAGACCGTTTTGTCAACATGAAAGAGAGGAGGATGGCATTGACGTATCTCTACAAGTAGGATGAGTCAACATGTTTTTCTACTTGCATGAACGCGCACACACACACACACACACACACACACACACACACACACACACACACACACACACACACACACACACACACACACACACACACACACACACACAAGCCGCTAAAACTTAAATCAGAAACACAGACAGCCACATCATGGGGGCCTCCCCAGTGATTTTACCCACGCACAGCTACTGTATATCATAAAACTCATGTTATACAGTGTCAACGTTTATGATCCCTATGTTCGATGTACACTTGCGAGATGTCATGTCGTCATACCCTGGGTTGTTCTGAACAGAATGAGCCTATGTTTGTCTATTATGAAGAAAATTTGCTGCGGCACACACACCTGAATGCACTCATGACTCCTTTCTATGCACACCTAAATGATCTGTTTCCCTGAATTGCATTGTGATAGCCTAACACTGTAATATCGTATTTTATAACTTAGTTACTCATTTTGGCAATAGAGCAGGCCTTCAAATGATGCCCACCTGACTCAGATTGGGATTTATAATGGACCGTTGTGTGATGGCTGGGATGCAGGGTTGTGTTTCAGAGAAAATAACTACAAGTGTGCTTGCTCTAGTTCCTCAGTGGCAAAGCTTGGAGAGCTATAAAAAAAAGCACATTATAGCTGAAGACTCTTCTTTGAGTCATAAAAGTGCATTGAAATTACTTAGGAACTGTGCACTCTTTGGAGAGGTGTGGGGCCACTTGGATACACCAGTTAGTCCTCTCACTCAAACCCTTGTAATTCCTTTGTCTTATTTTCCAGGAGAATTCTTATTATGTTACTGAATGTATTTTCAGATTTCGTAAACAACAAATGCAGCGAAAATAACAGTAAATGTAAAATGCACATATAATCAACAGTGTAATGTTTGGATTCAGTCTTGTGTCAGGTGAACTGATGTGTCCTCACCTTTGGTCGAATAATTTTCGCATAATCTTCAAACTGTTCCATTTCAATTGCTACCATTGTTATGCATACGCTTTTCATATTTCTTCTGTAAGAAACATTTCCATTTAGCCCTATCCACATAGACCAGTTCCCTCGAGTGTAAAGGGTTAAATCATGAATACCCTATCAACAAAAGAGTGATCAAATTAAGATCCTACATCTCTACTAAGTGTTCTTTTCACCACAGTGTAAATGTGAGATTCAGCCTTGAATGTAGTGTACATGGAACACAGAGAATAATCCTTTTTGGGCGGTGTTCTGCTGCATCATCAGGTGGTTTATAAAGCGGATGTGTAGCCCTCACCTACCACCTCTAGTCTCTCTCTTTGTTGTTTGGGGCGGTGCGTGTGGAAGGAAGAGCGATAATGTACACATTTGAATGATAAGTGGCTGGCTAATGAGAAAATGCAAATGCGTTCTAAGAACTTGCAGAAAGTGGCCTTCATTTGATGAAGAAACAAGGAGGGGAGAAATTAACAGCAGATCACATTCAGATTGACACCTGGGTGGCAGATGAGCTAGCTACCATTGTGCTCATGGGTAGAGACAGAGACATAGGGTGTGTGTGTGTGTGTGTGTGTGTGTGTGTGTGTGTGTGTGTGTGTGTGTGTGTGTGTGTGTGTGTGTGTGTGTGTGTGTGTGTGTGTGTGTGTGTGAGAGGTGGGTCATAGGAAGCCAATCAGGACAGGTGATCCCACCTGAAGTGGAGGGGGAGCTCTGTCTCCAGGAGAAGTGAGGGATCAAACGCAGGGTGGCAGGGGTCAACCGGACCCAGTGTCTCTGTAAGTGGCCTGAAGGCGTTCTCCTTGCCACTGATTCTGCTTAACATAGCCCACAGGTAGTACACAGGGTAAACAGGGGCACTGCAGCAACAAAGCATCAACTAGCAGTAATACAAAATCAACTTGCAGTAATACAACATCAACTAGCAGTAATACAACATCAAGTAGCAGTAACACGCTCTACGAGTGATCATCAAATTCCCTCAAATTCAACTCTGGACCTCGAAGCCAGTTCCACTGCTTTTTTTCATTGTTCCCCTCTAATCAGGGACTGATTAAAATCTGGGACACCCAAGTGTGTGCAATTAATTATCAGGTAGAACAGAAAACAAGCAGGCTCCGGACGTCGTAGGGTAACAGTTGAGATGATGCATCTGGGGTGCTTATATGAAGGGTTTCTTTTTTCAATGGTTCATTTCATCTTCACAGCTAAAAGCTGAATTGCAGTATAGGCCTACAGATAAAGTAGACACATAACAATTAGGTAGATTAACAAAACTAAGACATTTATGTTGATGGTGATGAAGCCAGCTTCGGAGAATCATGGCGTAGACTGGTGCTTCTGGCAATCCATTGAAGTTAGATCAGATCAAATCAAATCAAATCAAACTGTATTTGCCACATGCGCCGAATACAACAAGTGTAGACTTTACCATGAAATGCTTACTTACAAGCCCTTAACCAACAGTGGAGTTCAGAAAGAAGAAAATATTTACCAAGTAGGCTAAAATAAAAAGTAATAATAAAAAGTAACACAGTGAGAATAACAATAACGAGGCTATATACAGGGGGCACCGGCACGAGTCAGTGTGCAGGGTTACAGGCTAGTTGAGGTAATCTGTACATGTAGGTGGGGGTGAAGTGACTATGCATAGGTAACAAACAAACAGCGAGTAGCAGCAGTGTACAACGGGGGGGGGGGGCGATTTTTATGAATTGTTCAGCAGTCTAATGGCTTGGGGGTAGAAGATGTTGAGGAGCCTTTTGGTCCTAGACTTGGCGCTCCGGTACCGCTTGCCGTGCAGTAGCAGAGAAAACACTCTATAACTTGGGTGACTGGAGTCTCTGACAATTTTATGGGCTTTCCTCTGACACCGCCTATTATATAGGTCCTGGATGGCAGGAAGCTTGGCCCAGTGATGTACTGGGCCGTTCGCACTACCCTCTGTAGCGTCTTACGGTCAGATGCCATACCAGGCGGTGATGCAACTGGTCAGGATGCTTTTTATGGTGCAGCTGCAGAACCTTTTGAGGATCTGGGGGCCCATGCCAAATCCTTTCAGTCTCCTGAGGGGGAATAGGCATTGTCGTGCCCTCTTCACAACTTTCTTAGTGTGTTTGGACCATGATAGTTTGTTGGTGATGTGGACACCAAGGAACTTGAAGTTCCCAACCTACTCCACTGCAGCCACGTCCATGAGAATGGGGTGTGCTCGGTCCTCCTTTTCCTGTAGTCCACAATCATCTCCTTTGTCTTGTTCACATTGAGGGAGAGGTTGTTGTCTTGGCACAACACAGCCAGGTCTCTGACCTCCTCCCTATAGGCTGTCTCATTGTTGTTGGTGATCAGGCCTACCACTGTTGTGTCATTGGCAAACTTAATGATGGTGTTGGAGTCGTGCCTGGCCGTGCAGTCATGAGTGAACAGGGAGTACAGGAGGGGACTGAGCATGCATCCCTGAGGTGCCCCCGTGTTGAGGATCAGCGTGGCGGATGTGTTGTTATCTACCCTTACCACCTGGGGGTGGCCCGTCAGGAAGTCCAGGATCCATTTGTAGAGGGAGGTGTTTAGTCCCAGGGTCCTTAGCTTAGTGATGAGCTTTGAGGGCATAATGGTGTTGAACGCTGAGCTGTAGTCAATGAATAGCATTCTCACATAAGTGTTCCTTTTATCCAGGTGGGAAAAGGCAGTGTTGAGTGCAGTAAAGATTGCATCATCTGTGGATCTGTTTGGGCGGTATGCAAATTGGAGTGGGTCTAGGGTTTCTGGGATAAGGGTGTTGATGTGAGCCATGACCAGCCTTTTAAAGCACTTCATGGCTACAGACCTGAGGCTATGGGTCGGTAGTCATGTAGGCAGGTTACCTTAGTGTTCTTGGGCACAGGGACTATGGTGGTCTGTTTGAAATATGTTGGTATTACAGACTCAGTCTGGGACAGGTCGAAAATTTCTGTGACGACACTTGCCAGTTGGTCAGCGCATGCTCGGAGTACACGTCCTGGTAATCTATCTGGCCCTGCGGCCTTGTGAATGTTGACCTGTTTAAAGGTCTTACTCACATTGGCCATGGAGAGCGTGATCACACAGTTGTCCAGAACAGCTGAATCTCTCATGCATGCTTCAGGGTTACTTGCCTCGAAGCAAGCATAGAAGTAATTTAGCTCATCTGGTAGGCTCGTGTCACTGGGCAGCTCGCAGCTGTGCTTCCCTTTGTAGTCAGTAATTGTTTGCAAGCCCTGCTACATCCGACAAGCGTCGGTGTAGTACGATTCGATCTTAGTCCTGTATTGATGCTTTGCCTGTTTGATAGTTCGTCAGAGGGCATAGCGGGATTTCTTATAAGCTTCCGGGTTAGAGTCCCGCTCCTTGAAAGTGGCAGCTCTACCCTTTAGCTCAGTGCGGATGTTGACTGTAATCCATGGCTTCTGGTTGGGGTATGTACGTACAGTCACTGTGGGGATGACATCATCTATGCACTTATTGTTGAAGCCAGTGACTGATGTGGTGTACTCCTCAATGCCATCGGAAGAATCCCGGAACATATTCCAGTCTGTGCTAGCAAAACAGTCCTGTAGCTTAGCATCTGCTTCATCTGACCACTTTCTTATTGACCGAGTCAGTGGTGCTTCCTGCTTTAGTTTTTGTTTGTAAGCAGGAATCAGGAGGATAGAATTATGGTCAGATTTGCCAAATGGAGGGTGAGGGAAAGCTTTGTACGCATCTCTGTGTGTGGAGTAAAGGTGGTCTAGAGTTTTTTTCCCGTCTGGTCGCACATTTAACATGCTGGTAGAAATTAAGTAAAACAGATTTGAGTTTTCCTGCATTAAAGTCCCAGGCCACTAGGAGCGCCGCCTCTGGAGGAGAGTTTTCCTGTTTAGTTATGGCCCTATACAGCTCATTGAGTGCGGTCTTAGTGCCAGCATCGATTTGTGGTGGTATGTAGACAGCTACGAAAAATACAGTTGAAAACTCTCTTGGTAAATAATGTGGTCTACAGCTTATCATGAGATACTCTACCTCAGGCTAGCAAAACCTTGAGACCTTGTTTACAAATATACATAGACCGTCACCCCTTGTCTTACCAGAGGCCACAGTTCAATCCTGCCGAAAAAGCTTAAAACCCGCCAGCTCTATGTTATTCATGTCGTCGTTCAGCCACGACTCGGTGAAACATGATATGAGAGTTTTTAAATGTCCCGTTGGTAGGATATACATGATTGTAGTTCGTCTATTTTATTATCGATTGACTGTACGTTGGCTAATAGGACCGATGGTAAAGGTAGATTACCCTCTCGGCGTTGGATCCTAACAAGACACCCGGATCTTCGTCCACAATACCGCTGTCTCTTTCTCCTGTGAATGACGGGATGAGGGCCTTGTTGGGCGTCTGAAGTAAATCCTTCCCGTCCGACTCAATGAAGATAAAGTATTCCTCCAGTATGGGGTGAGTAATCGCTGTCCTGATATCTAGAAGCTCTATTCGGTCATAAGACACGGTGGCAGAAACATTATGTACAAAATAACTTACAGATAATACGAGAAAACATACACAATAGCACAATTTGTTACGGGGTCGTAAAACAGCAACCATCTACTTTGGCGCCATTCTATGCTATAGGCAGTTACACTATCATACTCGTTTGGACCAGGCAGTCTCAGAAAATACCTGCACCCTGTTTCGCTCGCTCGGATGCTTTCTCTTGTGAGATACTTTCAGCCTCTTGCCAATTGAAGGAAAATTATGAAACATAGAGAGACGAAAGATTAATTATTTAATGTTGTTTTATACATTTTTAGCAAAAGAAAATGGGGAAGCCTGGCTTCCCTTGGAGTCCATCAATACATGACAATGATGATATGGAAATGTGAAGTGCACATTTTGGCATAGAGTCCTCTTATTTTACAGCATTTGCCTCACTCAGACAACAAAACATTTGCTAAAGTCGAGGGACGGGGCAATTTCTTGTTGCACGAGGGGCTGAAGTTCAGAACTGCTGTCAGAATGTGCTTCTACATCTGCATTGCTTGCTGTTTGGGGTTTTAGGCTGGGTTTCTGTATAATCACTTTGTGACATCAGCTGATGTAAAAAGGGCTATAGCATGTTACCATACAGGCTCTGCGTTCCTATTTAGGTGTTTATCAGTGCCCAGATCTGCCATTTTCAACCCATATATGGGTACAAATGTAAAGGGCTACACAGGCTTCTAAAGTCGGTAATTTCAATTTTAACACTTCAGACTTGATTTAACATTGGGTTAAGGTTAAAAATTGGGTGAAAAAAATTCAACATTCCCTTCCTTTTTGCAAATACGATCAGTTTTCCACTTTGATTCAACGTCATCACATTACATTTTCTTGGTTGAAATTACGTGGAAACCACGTTTTTGCCCAGTGGGAAGCTACACACACTCAACCCTTTTCAAATTTAGTAGTATGGATTTACTATAGATGGTTACATTGCTGGCAGTATGTCATAGCACTGGATGTCACCATTATGCACTCCAAAGCCAGCCACCTCCCCAAACAACAACATTAGTGATATCAGCCTGCTCTGGAGTCCCCCTGCAGACAAGCTACTGATGGATGCTGAGGTGGAAATCACAAATAATCTAAATAAACTCAGTCAGATAGGCTGTACTGCTCTGAAAGTCAGCCGTGATGGAGCGGGACTGAAGGGGACTTAATAGCGTCAGCTACAAACTAAGGGGAGCGTGAGATTGGAGGGGTAGGTGTGTGAGGGGAGAGATATCCCCCAACATCTTTCCAGAATAAATATATTTTTAATTTGTGCTCTTTTATTAACCAGCAAAATCACTTCAAAATGAATAGCACATTATTAAGTCGTCTAGTGGCTCTTACTGTGCTTTATCATGAGTTTGTATCAGTGTGCAATTCATATCCAGCCATTCTTCACTCTGAATATGTTTTATATGAGGCCCCATTTATCATGGGCTGTCAGCTCTTAACTGTATCATTATTCAGTGTAGAGTTATAAATTGGAATCATTAAACAGTTTTTCATATAATCTGATGCAATAACTGCTCGTCCTTTATTGGCTTGTGAAAAGAAAATAGTAAATACAATTGTCTGTCAAGATTCTGGAGAGATAGTCAGCTCTTCCTGGACTGAAATTAAATTAGGTCTGCAGAGGAGGCAGGATCAATGTCAGCAGATTTGTTCGAGGTTCACCATGGAGGGTTACGGGTTGAACAGATGAATGGCAGAGTCAAAGGAGACTGACATTTCTGAACCTCAGAGAAATACCTTGCTTAGATGTCAATATTTCTTCATATAAAGAGTAACCTCCATCAGAGGTATCTTTTCAACTTTTAGAGACAGTTTCTTCAGACTTTTACCATGGAGATATGACATGTGTGAACTCAATTAGATGTGTGTTTCAATGTTCTTGCCGGGCCTGTGCTGTAAATGATAGATTTGAAGTTGGAACACAGTGAAAAGGGATAAACAATATGGGGTTGACCATTCTATAACCTGAGAATATTCAACAGAGATGAAAAAGGACCATAGACATACAAAGTCAGTTTGAAAGATGTACTTCCTTCAATGTTGTTCAAGTCTTTCAACAATGATTAGAAAAGGTTAGTCATACAATGATTCATAGATTTGTTCGATGGCTACATAATAAGTCCAGCTGTATTATATTTTCACTATAGTCTAAGAAAGTAATCAAATGTGGCTTTATTCAGCCCTTGTGGATTGTGTCGTGCACAAAGGATTTGTTTACCAATGTCAATAGCTCAGCTTTACATCAGTTTGCTAACTTTCATAAACTTGATAGATTTATCACCAAGGCCAATACAGTATTATCTCAACATAATTGATACAGTAGAAAAGGATACTGGAGAGGTGTAAAACAAAACAGTACCTTCCATTTTGTTTCCGAGAGCCTCTACAAACAGATGATAACAGTTTGTAAGCTCCACTCCTCTCTTCTTCCTCACCTCCTTTCATCCCATTCAGGCATGACTATTAGAGCAGTGCTGCCCAGGCTCTTAGAAAGCTGGGTAAAGACTACCACCCTCTGGTGCCTCCATTTTCAATGATGCCATTGGTTCAATAGACATTATGCTGTCTGTATTTTTTTGCATTTCATCATTTCTGTTTGAATACAACACCTTAAAAGCCTATACACATTGATATTCAAGCCTTTACGATCACAGAGGTGCAGATGAAAGGATGGAGACTAGGAGGGACAAGTAAAGACATATTGTTTTGACTTTTGAGACTATTCATGGATAACCAATTCTTCTATTTTCTGGTCTTTGCTGCCATCTACTGGTTTTGGAAGAGAGTGGAGTACATCAGTGCTGCCCCAAGCCATGTGTGGGATTGTTTTCAAAAACAACAACTGATATATATTTTATTGAAATGTTAATGAAATTGATTATTTCAGTTCAGGAGCACTTTCCATTGCACTTCAGGGGAAGTGAAGTCTAGGTTTATTTTGTCTTATTCCCCCCTACAACAGGAAGTAAATACACAGTGTCATGGGCTTCCTGTATGTAAATAGATGTTGGAGAGGGAAACTTCCACTCCAGACCAGACGGTGGTGCTTTTGCACCAGTGACCAGGGCCTCTTTACAACAACTTCATCCTCATCAGAGTATCATGAACATTTTGGTATTTTTTGCTTATTGACCATCAACCAGTTGATATGAGTATCGGTTGACAATGGTCGTTTTGTTGTAAAGTGGGTCCTACCTAGCCTGGTCCCATATCTGTTTGTACTTTTGCCTACTCCATTGTCATTGTCATTGTCAGTGTCATTGTCATTGTCAAGCTAAACATGACAATTCCATAAGGACTTGGCAAGAGAGCAGAAACAGGCACCCAGGCTAGCTCCTACCAAAAGGGATTCAAAGATGTCTATGATCTATGATAGAAGTCTATGATCATACAACATGAGAGTGAATACTTTTATCTCAAATCAAATCAAATTTTCTTTGTCACATGCGCTGAATGCAACAAGGGTAGACCTTTCAGTGAAATGCATACTTACAAGCCCTTAACCAACAATGCAGTTTAATGAAAATACCTAAAAAAAAGTATGAGATAAGAATAACAAATAATTAAAGAGCACCAGTAAAATAATAATAGCGGGGCTATATACATCGGGTACCTGTACAAAGTCAATGTCCGGGGGCACCGGTGTCAAGGTTATTGAGGTAATATGTACATGTAGGTAGAGATATTAAAGTGACTATGCATAGATAATAACAGAGAGCAGCAGCAGCGTAGAGGGGGGGAGGGGGGAGGGGGGGGGCAATGCAAATAGTCTGAGTAGCCATTTGATTAGATGTTCAGGAGTCTTATGGCTTGGGGTTAGAAGCTTTTTAGAAGCCTCTTGAACCTAGACTTGGTGCCCCGGTACCACTTGCCGTGTGGTAGCAGAGAGATCAGTCTATGACTAGGGTGGCTGGAGTCTTTGAAAACTTTTAGGGCCATCCACTGACACCGCCTGGTATAGAGGTCCTGGATGGCAAGAAGCTTGGCCCCGGTGGTGTACTGGGTCATACGCACTACCCTCTGTAGTGCCTTGCGGTCGGAGGCCGAGCAGTTGCCATACCAGGCAGTGATGCAACTAGTCAGGATGCTCTCGATGGTGCAGATGTTAAACCTTTTGAGGATCTGAGGACCCATGCCTAATCTTTTCAGTCTCCTGAGGGGGAATAGGTTTTGTCGTGCCCTCTTCACGACTGTCTTGGTGTGCTTGGACCATGTTAGTTTGTTGGTGATGTTGACGTCAAGAAACTTGAAGCTCTCAACCTGCTCCACTACAGCCACGTCGATGAGAATGGGGTGTGCCCAGTCCTCCTTTTCCTGTAGTCCACAATCATCCACAATCATCTCCTTTGTTTGGGGTTTCAGGCTGGGTTTCTGTACAGCACTTTGATATATCAGTTGATGTAAGAAGGGCTATATCATTTTTACTTGATCACGTTGAGGGAGAGGTTGTTGTCCTTGCACCACACGGTCAGGTCTCTGACCTCCTCCCTATAGGCTGTCTCATCGTTGTCGGTGACCAGGCCTACTACTGTTGTGTCATCGGCAAACTTGATAATGGTGTTAGAGTCGTGCCTGGCCGTACAGTCATGAGTGAACAGGGAGTACAGGAGGGAGCTGAGCACGCAACCCTGAGGGGCCCCGTGTTGAGGATCAGTGTGGCGGATGTGTTGTTACCTACGCTTACCACTTGGGGGCGGCCCGTCAGGAAGTCCAGGATCCGGTTGCAGAGAGAGGTGTTTAGTTCCAGGGTCCTTAGCTTAGTGATGAGCTTTGTCATCTAGACTTAATTTGTCCTTGTATGTGTTCTTCTTTCACCCAATGCTTTGTCTTACTGGTATTAATATGTTATTGCTTCTCATACAAAATTATTTTGATGTTCATAATATCGTTCTGTGTTATATAGAATCAAATGCCTGATAACAAAGTTGCTGTGTGTCCAGTAATTACTGGTTAATCAAGAGTTATATTAACAAATATGTCAGTGTTAGGTGAAGTAGAGTCAAGCTGAGTCATAGGAAATGGTTCAAGTACAAGTCTGTCTGAAAAATCCAACTGTTTGTGTGTTGCAGAATCCTATTTATTTACCCTTATGGGCCCTTATTTCCACCTGCATGTTCAGGGTGTTTATATGTAAACTACTATGGGGGGGGGGGGGGGGGGGTTCAGGCCAGGGGCTCTTTAATGTTAAGGAGCAAGGCTCAGTTATGATCTCTCTCTCTATCTCTCACTTTCTCTCTCTCCCTCTCTCTGTGTGGTGTTAAGCAATGACTGGTGCTGGAATGTACCGACAAATGAAAACAAACTATTCTGTATGGCCCTTTGGGACGATTCTAGTTCACGGTGGTTTCAGCGCTCTTTAAACGGTTCTGCAATATAAGTGTTTAATAAACATTGTATAATGCAAGTTCATCAGAGGATCAATTTAAAATAGTTAAACAAAAATATTTGATGGATCCAAACTGTGGGTATACAGCAATGCAGGATATAAAATAGGCCTATTGTTTACTCCAGTTATATAGCTGTCATCAATGACTTTGTTGTTTTCCTTCCCGCTGGACACACACTGGTTGAATCAACGTTTTTTCCACATAATTTCAATGAAATTACGTTGAACTAACATGGAATAGACGTTGAATTGACATCTGTTCCCAGTGGGCTATCACTTTGCCTTGAATCACGCTAAGACAGGATGAGGCCGTGTTGGAATGTTAGATGTACTCTGGTTGTACTCCTGAGATATCTCATAAACATTAATGACTGTACTACTGACCGTAGTAGTGGGTCTCTCCTCCCTGGTCAGTCCACTGAAGGCTACTGGCTCTGTCTGGAGGAAATAGAAGAGAAGTGGATGAGGTGTTATCATTTTGTTGAAAGATACATATTTAGCTGTCTGAAAATATAGAATGAGCTGTAGACGCTTATCAGATTTTATTTCAGTTCACAAGCAACAATCCAAATCAGGCATTGTAGGTGAAAAGTCAAGCTCAAGCTCAGCTCGTCTCTGTCTCGACTGAGATGCCAGGTGACCTTCTCTGAACGACACGTTCTCATTCAAACCGTGGCCCACGCCTCGTTAGAGGGCCTGATTCTGCAATCGTGTCATCACTTCGCACCACCTTATCGACAGCATCTCAGCTTTCTACATTCTCCCAGAGAACTCGATATGACCCAGAGTGCAGTGTAGGATGTCTGTATGTTTGCCAAGGTGAAGAGACAAGGCACAGTTCAAAGGGCCTAGGCTCTCTCCGCTTGTCCCACCTTCTCTGTGCAGGGCCCACTAAAAGCTTTAAGCCACTGGGTTTAACGGTGTTCCACCTCTGTAAAGTTCTACCACAGAGTAGTTTCAAAGCACCACATCCATGAATAAAACCTGATTGAAGTTGGCCCATTTAAAATGGCAAAGCAACATTTTAAAAGGTTATACACATTTCCACGTCCTTTAATTTTCAAATACATTTGTATTTTTTCTTCAAGACATCTTAAAAAAATTATATACATTTTTTGCAGAACAAGATCTCACAGTCTCTATTCAGCAGTCAGTGTTTGTCCAGGGGTGGGACAAACGTCTATGGGTGAAGTGAAAGCAGGTAAGTATTGAAATTGCATGCGTGCATGCACAATCTCTCAATGTTCTGCGGACGTGGATAAACGTCTAATACGGCAGTGGATCTGGTGTGACTTGGCTGTTTTTGCAATGTGTGAGCAGAAAGAAAGAAAACTATTAAAACCAGCCAATCAAATGTATCCTACAGGACTTGCTTGTGCTTGCTTTGGCTCAAGTTCAGAAAAAGAAAGAGGGGGAAAATGGCTGCTGATAGAATTAATCATCTGAAGACAATAAGGAGACGGTGACAAATCCATTTCTTGCTTTAACTCAAACATGTTAACTCTAGAATTCGAATAGTGTCATGCTTGATTTAGGCTGGCTGCGTCTGAAGAACGTGTATCACTTTCAACCTGTTCCTCCAGTTTAAAGAGTCATCCCATTGAGGAATAGCCTACTACTGAAACGCAACTCAAGCATCAGACAGAGAAACCAAGAATAATAAGCTGATAGCACAAAATTAATCAAATTGTATAACTAAAATATATATATTATGTACCTTTTTTGTATGCCAGTCATTCCTATTTTGTTATTTGATATCATTGAGCTTGCTGATATTTCGATATACTGAAAGAGCTCTTACTCATTGAACGGTAGCTCATAGACACTGTTAGTACTTTTCACTATACATACATGTATCCCAACAGGAAGAGGCGGTGACAAACTGCGGAGTGGCGATTAAACAGCATGATCATTAAGCAGGTGCACCTTGTTCTGGGGACAATAAAAGGCCACTAAAATGTGCAGTTTTGACACACAACACAATGCCACAGATGTCTCAAGTTTTAGAGCTGTTGCTAGATAATTTCATGTTCATTTCTCTACCATATGGCCCCTCCAACGTCGTTTTAGAGAATTTGGCAGTACGTCCATCTGGTCTCACAACTGCAGGCCACATGTAACCACGCCAGCCCATGACCTCCACATCCAGCTTGTTCACCTGCGGGATTGTCTGAGACCAGCCACCCGACAGCTGATGAAACTGGGGAGTATTTCTGTCTGTAATAAAGCCCTTTTTTAGGGGAAAACTTATTCTGACTGGCTGGGCCTGGCTCCCCAGTGGGTGGGCCTATGCCCTCCCAGGTCCACCCATGGCTACGCCCGTATTCATTCACGTGAAATCCATAGATTAGGGCCTAATGAATTTATTTAAATTGACTGATTTCCTTATCAGAACTGTAACTCAGTAAAATCTTTGAAATTGTTGCATGTTGCGTTTATATATTTGTTCAGTATATATGGACGTATTCCCACTGAGAGAGATGAAGGAGACTCTAAGGAGCGGAACGGAGAAAGAGATTTATTTCTACTTTCAATTCGCAATACAGCCTTGCCTTACCTTCGTTTGTGGCTGGCAACGCAACATTCTTGGTCTGCAGCTCAAATTGTAGCCACTAGCCAGTAAGCACAAACGATTTAACAACTCAAGCAACTTTTTTTCTAAAACACATTACATATTGAATAATGCAACCAAACCATATTACACTCTTGAATAATGCAAAAGAAAAAATCCACAAGGTGTGCAGACAATTAAAGGGTTTATTTATTTTCTCATCCATACACATTCAATTAGCTGATAATACACAGCTAACTCCTGCTAGCTACCTAACAACATGATTCATGATCAAGTAACGTTAGCTAGCATATCAATAATGAATGTTTACCCCTTCCATATGAATATAAATGTACAAAAATATTATCATACAGTGTTATTCATATTATAAAATAGGCTACACAGCTAGGTAAGGTTAGCTAGCAAGGTAAAATAATGTCTGCATCCTCACAAATGTGCTGGCTGTAGCTAAATGGTGACATTTACCTGAACTGTAGCTGGACAGGAGCTCTTAGGCTTACACGAGCTACTGTATTAAAGTTACCTTAGAACAAACCAGGCTTCATTTTATCAATATCATACAAGTCTTTATATGAGGCAAAAGCAAATTGCAACTAAAAATGTTGATAATTCCCTGGGGAGTAGTTTTCTGTCCTTGGACATCTGTGGCTCTATGCAATCAAGCAACAAACAAAATAAACATGAGCTTTTAAACTACAGTGACAATTTTAGAATGTAACAGGCTGTTACTTCAATTGCAGGTAAGGAAATCTATAAACAAGTCTCAAAAATAAGGAAAATGTCTGTACATTTCAGCTGTTTCAAAAACATTGCTATTCTATTACAAATTTTACTGTAAGAGCGTTCGCTCAACAAGACATTTATGTTTACATGGCCCTGCTTAGAGGGAGGCAACTGTTGGGCGGGTGTCATGCGTTTCCTCCAGAGGTAGCGGTTGAGACAAGTTCGCAAGTTTATATTGCAGTATATGTGTGGCCGAGGGTATTTTTGCGAAAAGTCTAGTAAGTGTGAAGGCCCTCTACGTTTGGGAAGGGCATGGCTACGTGGTGGGAGAGCAACGGGATACACATAACCAGGGCCGCAACTTTAGTTTTAGAAGTTGGGGGGACATAACTTATTGTTTTAACCTCTCTGGGGCAGGCGGGACGAATTCGTCCCACCTACGTAACAGCCAGTCTAATCCAGTGGCGCGATTTTCAAAACCATTGAAATGCTATTACTTCAATTTCTCAAACATATGACTATTTTACAGCTATTTAAAGACAAGACTCTCGTTAATCTAACCACACTGTCCGATTTCAAAAAGGCTTTACAACGAAAGCAAAGCATTAGATTATGTCAGCAGAGTACCAAGCCAGAAATAATCAGACACCCATTTTTCAAGCTAGCATATAATGTCACAAAAACCCAGAAGACAGCTAAATGCAGCACTAACCTTTGATGATCTTCATCAGATGACAACCCTAGGACATTATGTTATACAATACATGCATGTTTTGTTCAATCAAGTTCATATTTATATCAAAAACCAGCTTTTTACATTAGCATGTGACGTTCAGAACTAGCATACCCCCCGCAAACTTCCGGCGAATTCACTAACAATTTACTAAATTACTCACGATAAACGTTCACAAAAAGCATAACAATTATTTTAAGAATTATAGATACAGAACTCCTCTATGCACTCGATATGTCCGATTTTAAAATAGCTTTTTGGTGAAAGCACATTTTGCAATATTCTAAGTACATAGCCCAGCCATCACGGGCTAGCTATTTAGACACCCGGCAAGTTTAGCACTCACCAATATCAGATTTACTATTATAAAAGTTTGATTACCTTTTGTTGTCTTCGTCAGAATGCACTCCCAGGACTGCTACTTCAATAACAAATGTTGGTTTGGTCCAAAATAATCCATCGTTATATCTGAATAGCGGCGTTTTGTTCGTGCGTCCCAGACACTATCCGAAATGGTAAATCAGGGTCTTGCGCATGGCGCAATTCGTG
Source organism: Salmo salar (assembly GCF_965601325.2). NCBI lineage: Eukaryota > Metazoa > Chordata > Actinopteri > Salmoniformes > Salmonidae > Salmo > Salmo salar. Next base: position 23,183,904 of record NC_138291.1, on the reverse strand, counting down.
ACAAAAAAAATCTAAATATTCCATTACCGTACTTCGAAGCATGTCAACCGCTGTTTAAAATCCATTTTTATGCCATTTTTCTCGTAAAAAAGCGATAATATTCCGACCCGGGAATGTCCATTTAGCTAAACAGAGGAAAGAAAACAAAGCTTTCGGTCGACGCGGGCACGAGCCTGAGTCTCACAGTACTGTAACCAGCCACTACCCAAACGCGCTACTTTGTTTCAGCCAGAGCCTGCAAAGCCACGATTCAGCGTTTTGCCGCCTTCTGAGAACCTATGGCAGCCGTAGGAAGTGTCACGGGATAGCTAAGATCCTCACTCTTCAATAAACAGAGACAAGAAGAACGACACCTTGTCAGACAGGCCACTTCCTGCATGAAATCTTCTCAGGTTTTTGCCTGCCATATGAGTTCTGTTATACTCACAGACACCATTCAAACAGTTTTAGAAACTTTAGCGTGTTTTCTATCCAAAGCCAATAATTATATGCATATTCTAGTTACTGGGCAGGAGTAGTAACCAGATTAAATCGGGTATGTTTTTTATCCAGCCGTGTCAATACTGCCCCCTAGCCCTAACAGGTTAAAGTTTTATCCAGTCGGATTAACACTCCAAACAGCCTACCCGACTGCTCGGAGGCGTCCGCATGGTCCTAAACCACACTGTTGCCTTGTTTTGTATCGCATTCCAATTATAAAACTAACAGGGAACAAAAATGCAATTTTAGAATGTGGAGGGGGACATGTCCCCCCGTCCCCAGTGAAAGTTGCGCCCCTGCACAGAACAGCACAGGAGGCCTGCTGGTCTCTGCTTGGCTCTGAGGTTGTGGGCCCATCTCCATGGGGAATTAGTGGTCTATTTGGGTCTGGCATCCATTCAAGCCTTCCTGGCGGGGCTCCTCGAATGTTACCCTCTAATACTAGGCATAACTCTGTGATATTGATGTTTAAGCCACGGACGGAGACCAGCTTAACCTGGCTCTTCCATTATCATGCAGATCGATCATTTCCATACTGACAATTTTCCAGAGCACAACAGACCTCAAGTCCTCCTCCTCGGGAGGGTATCTCTTCTCAAGTGGTCAGGTTTGACGATGCACATATTCATATGCAACGCTTAGAAGTTATTTGCACACTGATGTCACTGCTGCCATGTTCAAAATAGGACCCCACTGAATATAAGTACTGTATTTGAAAATAGTCAAATTAAGGGATGTAATCATCCTCATCACCATCCTAACATTCATCATTTTCATCATCTTCATGATTACAACAAAGAGAAGAACAGCTTTACTCTGCTGCCCATATAAATATAATGAATAGAACGGACTTGGAACCTCTAACACTGGTAAACTCATGAGTACACTTGCAATGGCTGTCTGGTATTGTGATGCAATACGTTCCATGGTAATGTAGAATGTTAACTCAAATTATGCTAACTGATGTGGCTCATGCAATTGTCCTTTTGCACAACGTTGCAACGCCCACTTCTGCTCAACTTTCTACCCCATATATAGCTTCCTCTCCCGATCGCGTCCTGTCAGCCTGATTGTAGCCATACTAGCCTCGAAGTTGCTCATTTTTATCATTACCTCAGTGTTTGAATATAATCATATTTCTATAGCATTTTTTTTATCATTCTTGTTGAAAACTGTGTTTATCTGTTGAGTTAGTGATTTTTGTAATTCGATTATTGTGTTCTGTATCTTTTTTTGTCTCTTTAGCTAGCAAACGTTAGCTACCAGTACCTTGCTAACGTTAAAGTTATTAGTTGTTGCGGCATCTTTATTGAAAGTTAGGAAATGAAGAAGAGTAACATCAAGTTTATGAGGTGAGAGGTCATCTCCACAGAATATTGCTTCGTTCCATTGTGTAGCTCCTCAGCAAAATACTTGAGTTTTCTCTCATTTCCCAGTGATCCTGAGCTAAGATAGCAAAACGGGTCATCAATATTCGCATTGAAAACTTCTCCGTCACAAGTCACTCCAAGGTGTGTGGTAGACACTTTTTACCACATGATTTCATTGAACCTTCTAGTGGGCTTTGACGTCTGAAGAAGGGAGCAGTACCTTTGCTATTCCAGTGGAATAACTACCATGTCCAAGCAAGAGCAAGTGTTTGGGAAAGAAGGGAGAGGCCAAGGACTGGATGTGTAGAGGACAATGTTGAAGATGGAGAGGATGAAAAGATGGATAGCTACCATGACCATGAGTACTGTGCAGTGCCTGGGCCCGCTGCAGTTAACCTGGTTTTGATTGAGAGGGAAGAGATGCAGAGAGAGATTGAGGACCTACGGAACAAAGTAGAGGAGTTGACTGTGAGAAGTTGTTTTGGGCTGCAGCGATTTGTGGGATCAGTTGCACAGATCCAGTCCTTCACAAGGTGGTTAAACCTAGCCCTAAACCTAGCCCTAGTATTGTTATATCATAAACTTTACTTCTAAAACATATTACAGTGTCAACAGAACAGAAAAAAAATACTGAATTATTTTCAATGATTTATTAATTAATTAATTGCATAGACAGATTTGTTGGTTTGTTTCTCTTTCATTAATTGAAAGATAAAGGAGCCTGTCCGTAGTTTTTTAGTCTTCCCTGCCTAAGAACATTTGCACGTACACATATAAGTAGTACCAGTCACCCTTCTCTCTAATTAGTGAGAACACCACTTGGTCTCTATGTATTCTCTTGACCAGAATGTCCTCATGTGCACAGACAACAAAGTAACACCACTCAAAACTCAGTGATGCAGAGCTGACCTTGACCTTGCCAGTAGTAGGCATGCTGCGTCTTCAGGGAAGGTTCACTGTAATGCATGTGAACGTACTTGCAATCCACAAAACCCTTTAAGTTAGGGTTCTTAATCTCAACTAGGCCAAAGGGTGGTTGCTCGAGAGGGTGGTAGACCAGGCCATCAGGAGAAGAGGGAAGCCAAGGGACGTCAGGATGTATGATGCGGCCACAGGGTGAGAAGTTGACATTCTGCATCTTCAAGTAGTCATTGGCTGCTTCCATCTCCAACTCCAGTCCTCTCTTCATGTCAGGTTTTGGTGCTGTGTCTTAGAGGATCCTTTCAGCTAGATTGCCTGCGGATGTCAGCCCTCTCTCATGGCAAGCCTCTCGGAACCGTGACGTGGTCAGTCTTGGTTTCCAGAGCACCTGCCAGTCAGAGACAGCACTCTGTTTTCTAGCAGCTTCCTCTATTTTATGGGCTGTTGCGAAGCTCACCCGAAGAGACTATGTGAAGCTGGTCTTCTTCACTGAACACAAATGTGCAGCTTTGAAAGTTTCTCTCCTCAGTCCGTAGCCATTTAGGGGCAGTGAGGGGAATGGTGGGCTCTCCTTATGGTGAACTATGTGTCACGTTGGGATTGGAGGCTGCTGGTAAGACAGGAGGTTCCCCACCTGTACCTTTCCAAAGTGGGAGTCGACTAAAAGCTTTTCAGCAGACTTCCCCATGTTGCAGATCAATGGCTTGGATAGAGGGTTAAAGTTATTGTATGTCTCTTCTATCTGGAGAACTGAGAAGTCAGGGAGCGTTCCAAGAAGGGCGCTGTAGTGTACTTCTGCAAAGCAGCCACTGTGGTTAGCCAATCTAAACAATGTACTTGAAACCACCTGAAATTAAATCATTTTATATAGTTAAAGTGTTATAGGACAAGACCAGCTACTACCTACTATACTGGCTATTAGGGAATACTCACCTAATCCCTCCTTTTGCCATGTGCTTTTGGTGGGCTTGGTGATGGCCATTTTGCCTATGGGCCCAGGTTTCAGACCCTGTAAAAAGACAGTACAAGGGCACTATTTTAATCTATTCATGAGACGATTTAAGTTTTCATTAAATAATTTCTTAGCATTATGATGTGATTATAACCATATGATGTTGATACAGTATGTTGTATAGCAATTAAAACATACCATAGTCCTTGGCTTATGCCACTGCTGCTTGGCCTCTGTGCAGCTATGCACAGGTGGGACGACAGCTGTTCACATCTGGGAATAGTGTGCACACTGGAATAATAATGCAACTGTGTGGTTGCATAATGTAGTGCCAGCAACACATGAACAGTGATGTTGTGTCATTGTTACTGGCTCAGAGGGCTTCAGTACAATGTACGTGGGGATATAAAAAGAAAATGATTAGACTATAACATCTGCCACACCTTGATCTGTTTCACCTGTCTTTGTGCTTGTCTCCACCCCCCTCCACCCCTGCTGTTCTGTACCTCATGACACTGCCCTGGATTACTGACCTCTGCCTACCCTGACCCTGAGCATGCCTGCCGTTCTGTACCTTTCGGACTCTGCTCTGGATTACTGACCTCTGTCTGCCCTTGACCTGTCATTTGTCTCTCCAGGCCACCCCGGCTTCCCGAGAACCCTGCTTACCTCCTCCGGAACGCTTCACTGGAGGGTCAGGAACCTGTTGGGCATTTCTCTCCCAGTGTTCCCTCATCTTCGAGCTGCAGCCCTCGTCCTTCCCCTTGGACTGCTCGAAGATAGCCTGTCTCATAACGCTAATGTCCGGGAGGGCTCCCACCTGGGCTACGGCGATGTGGGAACAACAATCTGCCGCGTGTTTCAGCCTGGAGGAGTTCATGGCTGAGGTGAAAAAGGTTTTCGATTCTCCGTTGTCCGAGAGAGATGCTGCCCGGAAGTTACTCCAGCTTCGCCAGGACTCCCACAGTGTGACAGACTATGTGGTTGATTTCCGCACATTGGCTGCCGAGAGTGCCTGGAACCTGAATCCCTGTTCGACACATTCCTTCATGGATTATCAGAGGAGATTAAGGACGAGTTTGCAGCCCGGGAGCTGCCTACGGCTCTTGATTCACTCATCGCCTTGACCATCCAGCTTGATAGGCAGCTACGGGAATGTAGGAGGGAGAGGAGGTCTGCCGACTCGCCTTTTTCGGAGCCGATGCAACTCGGCAGAGCTAGGCTATCTCCAGCTGAATGCTTACACAGACTTAACACCCAGAGTTGTCTGTGTTGCGGAACTGCCAATCATTATGTTCTACCTGTCCTTTAAAGAGACCAGGCTCATCAGTAGGTACTCTGCTGGGCCATACAGATAATTTTTCTTCTCCCCTTACTCGCACCCCTCTCCATGCCATCCTGCTGTGGGGGGACAAGTCTAAATCTCTCGGGGTTCTCATTGACTCTGGGGCTGACAAGAGTTTCATAGATTCCACCCTGGTGTCTGAGCTGGGCATCCCCACTCAGCCCCTCTCCAGCCCCCTGGATGTTAGAGCACTAGATGGACGCTCTATAGAAAGGGTCACCCACAATACTACTCCTATCCACCTGCGTGTGTCCGGGAACCACAGTGAATCTATACAGTTTATGCTCATCAAGTCTCCTCAGGTTCCCGTGGTATTGAGGTTTTCTTGGCTCCAGCTCCACAATCGCCTTATCAACTGGACTGCTGGTACTATCGTGGGCTGGAGCCCATTCTCCCACGCCTATTGACTGAAGTCGGTGCAGCCTGCCCCAGAACATCTTCCTGTGGGCTCGGAAGAAGCCTCGTACCTCTTCGCCATCCCCGCGGAGTGCCAGGATCTCCCGGAGGTTTTCAGCAAGGCCCAGGCAACTTCACTTCCTCCGCATCGACCCTATGACTGCGGGATCGTCTTTCTCCCGGGCACTACACCACCCCGGGGATGGCTGTATTCACTGTCGGGTCCGGAGAGCAAGGCTATGGAGACGTACATCGAGGACTCCCTAGCTGCAGGGGGTATCTGTCCTTCTGCCTCCCCGCCTGTGCAGGGTTCTTCTTTGTGGAGAAGAAGGACAAAACCCTGCGCCTGTGCATAGACTACCAGGGCCTCAATGACATCACGGTTAAGAACCGCTACCCACTACCACTCATCGCCTCGGCTTTCGAGCCACTCCAGGGGGCCACTATCTTCTCTAAGTTAGACCTACGGAATGCCTACTACCTGGTACAGATACAGGAAGGTGACGAGTGGAAGACAGTCTTCAACACTAATAGCGGACACTATGAATATCTGGTAATGCCATTCTATTTGACCAATGCTCCTGCTGTGTTCCAGGCCCTGGTTAATGACATTCTTCAGGATATGTTGAACCGGTTCGCGTTCCTCTACCTCGACGACATCCTCATCTTTTCCCTCTCGGCTCAAGAACACGTTCTCCACGTCCGACAAGTCCTCCAGCATCACCTGGAGAACCAGCTGTTTGTCAAAGCCGAAAAATGCGAGTTCCATCGCTCCACCATCTCCTTCCTTGGATACATCATTCCTGCTGGGAATGTGCAGATGGATCCGGGAAAGGTGAGAGCGGTGGTGGATTGGCCTCAACCCACGTCCAAAGTGTAGCTGCAACGCTTCTTAGGATTTGCCCATTTCTATTGCCATTTTCGCTTCCGCTTCACCACAGCTCCCATATTGATACATCCGGACTCGTCCCGTCAGTTCGTGGTGGAAGTAGACGCTTCGGATGTCGGAGTGGGGGCTGTTCTGTCCCAGTATTCTGCCCTGGACCTCAAGCTGCATCCCTGCGCCTTCTTCTCCTATCGCCTTAACGCCACGGAGAGGAATTATGATGTGGTAAAGATGGACTTGGAGGAGGGGAGACACTGGTTAGAGGGGGCGGACCTTCCATTCATAGTGTGGACAGATCACAAGAACCTCACAAGAATATCTCCGCACCGCCAAGCATCTCAACTCCAGGCAAGCTCAATAGGTCCTGTTGTTCACCCGGTTAGCTGGGGGGGCCCGGCTAACCGGATGTTTATTCCAGACGCTGCCAGCTCCCCGGTCTTGGAATGGGCTCATTCCTCCAGGCTTGCCTGCCACCCTGGCTCCTGTCCGACCCTGGCCTTTGTGCGACAATGCTTTTGGTGGCCCACCATAGTTCCAGGTGTCTCCGCGTTCGTCGCTGTTTTCCAAAGCCACCCAATTCTTTCCGCTCCCAAACCATCTTCTGCCTTGGAGACGGCCCAGCTCATGGTGCAGCACGTCTTCCGGACCCATGGACTTCCGGAGGACAAGGTTTCCGATCGTGGTCCTCAGTTCTCGTCCCGGTTCTGGAAGGCGTTCTGCACACTCATTGGTCGTCGGCCAGCCTGTCCTCCGGATTTCATCCCCAATCCAACTGCCAGTCAGAGCGTGCCAATCAGGACCTGGAGACGACTCTTCGGTGCCTCATCTCGGCCATCCCCACCACCTGGAGCCATGTGGGTGGAGTACGCCCGGAACACCCTTCCCTGCTCGGCCACTGGGCTCTCGCCCTTCGAGTGCTCCGTGGGTTATCAGCCCCCGCTCTTCCTGAGGAAAGAGGAAGAGGTCAACATACCCTCTGCCCAGATGTTCGTCCGCCGCTGTCGGCGTACCTGGAAGAGAGCTTGGTCCTCTCTTCTCAAGACCACCTTCAGGTATCGTTGACAGGCGGACCACCAAAGGACCCCGGCTCCCTGCTATCGTCTTGGGCAGAGGGTATGGCTGTCCACTCGGGATCTGCCGCTCCGGGTAGAGTCCCGCAAACTTTCCCCCTGTATTATTAGCCCCTCTGCTGTTTATCTTGTGTTGCCCCATACCCTCCGTATACATGTACATCCCACTTTTCATGTGTCTAGGATTAAACCTATGTCTCACAGCCCTCTGTCTCTTGTTGCCTACCTGCCATTCTGTACCTTGTGACACTGCCCTGGATTACTGACCTTTGCCTGCCCTGACCCTGAGCCTGCCTGCTGTTCTGTAACTTTCAGACTCTGCTCTCGATTACTGACCTTTGCCTGCCCTGACCCTGAGCCTGCCTGCTGTTCTGTAACTTTCAGACTCTGCTCTCGATTACTGACCTCTGCCTGCCCCCTGTTTTTGTAATAAACTTTTGTTACTTCGAACTGTCTGCATCTGGGTCTTATCCTGAGGTCTGATAAACATTACTCAACATTTGTCAAGACTAGCAAACAGAAGTGACTGGCGCAACATGCAACAGCCACTAAATTCATTCCAGAAATATGGGTTTAAACTTTTCTATTAAGGGTATATGCCCTTGTTTAAATGTAATCTAATGCATCCAACATAACAGAGTTTACAGAAACAGCAAGGAGGACAACTGAACAATTACTACACTAAGAACGGAATCATAGACATGGGTTAAGCCTAGTTCTAGACTAAGAAATGCCTCTTTATGCAGATCTCCATTGACAGGAACTTCTTAGTCTAAGACGAGGCTTCATCTCTGACCTTTCTTCCACCACGTAGTGTGTCACAAACAGCTGACTTTTCACCCCTCACTCAAACTGTGTGGTTTCTAATTTTTACTCATGGACCTATAGAGTAAGCCCTTATGCTGACTTCTCCTGTCACTTTGTCCCTGTTCAAAACTGTTTTGAATAAAAAGAATGAGCAATCATGTTAGCTAGCTACTGTAAAAGGCATGTCTTAAACTACATTACTGCTTTGAGTAAACGTCTGGTCTGATAGGCAACTTAGCTACACTTATCTTCATAGTTGAGAAGGTAACTGGAAACATAAAATTTGAATCCTTTTTCCAACTTGAAGGTCGGTGCTTTGCTACTTGTCTTAGCCAGACGATGTACATCCGTCACTGTTATCTTTGGCAGCTCTTGCAAGCACCTTGTATAAAACAGTGCCATGGTTGTTAAGGGAGGGGGTGGGGGGCGTTGGCTAATTGCTAGCCACCTTACTAGTTAGCGAGTTAATTGCTAGCTAGCTAAGAGACAAAAAAAGACACAGAACACAGTAATCAAATTACAAAAATCACTAACTGAACGGATAAACACAATTTTAAATATAAATATGATTATATTAATATACAGATTACCTCAGTATATTCATGATAAAACGAGCGACTTCGAGGCAAGTATGGCTAAAATCAGGCTGACAGGATGCGATCGGGAGAGGAAGCTATGTATTGGGTAGGAAGTTGTGCGGAAGTGGGCGTTGCAACGTTGTGCAAAAGGACTATTGCATGAGCCACATCAGTTAGCATAATTTGAATTAACATTCTACATATTTACTCTCCAAAAAGTCCTGTAAATTCACAAAACCAAAGCTGTGTTGGAGATTTATGGGGAGGTGGGGGCGATGGGGGAATTTGGGGGTAGATTTGTATTTTTTTCTTGGCCAGCAAGTCCTGGCTTGGTTGCAGTCCTGTCTATCCCTACTCTCTGTAAACATGTCTGCAAACATGTCAGGCATTTCACCACTTGTATGAGCAAGCTATGGCCCTCATTTTGGAAGTTTAAGATCAGGGCTTTATTAATCATGTGTGCAATGTATTTCAAGTACTATGAATTTAAATCTAATTGTTAAAGTGTTATTTAAGTTAATGTGTTAAAATAAATGTTATTTAGGTGTTTTTTCTATAATGCAAAATACAAATATGCAAAAAAAAAAGTTTAAATGAGGGGTGAATTTGAAAAGCCCTAAAAACATAACTGTAAAAAAAACTATTGGTTCAACATTTAAGACTGATCTGAATACCCAGAGCTGGTATTACTGAACATACAGTAGTTGAGATTAAACTTCACGTTGATTCTGCATTTAAAGTATGTGACACAGCACTTCGTGAACATGGGATGTCCAGTTGATTAATCCATGTGTGTCTGGACAAACAGGTCTCCTTTGTAGAGACACTGATCTTAACTCATGCAGCTTTCAACAAATCACTGAAATGACTACCAGCATGAAAACATATGCATTTCAGGAAGTGTGTGGCTCTCTTGTGAGAAACATGGAAGTGAGGCTCTGGCGGGAATACACTGAGAACATCAAAAACATACTCTATTCCAGTACCAATTGGCATTCACATCAAGCTAGAAGTAAGGGAATGTATTTATGGGTGTCTGGCAGTGGTTCACTGATGTCAACACAGATACAAGGCTGCCTGGATGCTTGTATCTTGCCTCCTGATCACCCTACGTTTCACACTGCAACTGAAGCCTGTATGTGTGGGAAACTATTGGTCCTCATCTTGAGCCACCAATCTAAAGATGACTCTCTAGGGTTCAGACCACCCTTGTGACCATGATCACTGGATAGAGGAATGCAGAAGGGCTTGTGTTTTTCTGCTTTCCACTTTAATGGAATGAAATCCAATGATGTCCTCCGCCATGTGTAATTAATTACACAAACACATCAGATAACTTAAATGCTGTAGCATTAAGTGGTATAATTACATGGTTAGATAACAATATTCAAATAATAAACCAAAATAATCTGGTCAAATGTAATTTGATGTGATTACTCTTCTCTGCTTCGTCTACAGAGTAAACAAGAATGACAATGTAAGCTACAGATATCGGATATTTGACCAGTTTCATCGCAGGAGAAAAATTATCCTGCAGCAGGAGGGTTAGATTATTTTAATAATAAGTTTATTCTAATTATTATTATCATCATTATAGTTTTGATGTGCTACAGTAGGCTATGAGATATAGTGAGAGAAACAAAACTGCAAGTTTTCAGTGACTTTATGTAAATCACAAGGCACATTTGAATTTATTGCAACAACAGAGTAATCAAATCAAGTACAGAAACTTGAATCAACGTGAGGAACGTTCTTAAGTTTTATGCAATTGTTTTCATTTTGTAATGTATAAAAACTAAAAGATGCTGAACCTACATTGCTGAATATTTTTTACCATCCCTACAAATATCAACAATATTTTAAAGTTGTTTCAGAAGAAGGTCAACCTATGGAACAAAAGGGGTTAGCTTTATCCGCCACACACACACGCACGCATGCATGCACGCACACACACAAACACACACACATTGTTCTGTTCTCTTGTGACATCAAAACTCACTCTGTCTTTTGGATTCCAATGTCAGGACTGCACTATCATGCTGCTGGTAACACTGACGGCTTTTGGAGGAAGACACACAGTTCTCATAAACTCATTAATCTTGAAAGGCGCAACTGTCAGAAAACATACACTACCCCTATCCCTAACAGAGAAAAGGCATGTCCAAGGCCTTGATTTCTGGTTTGGCAGAAAACTATATCACACTGCTTCTCGATAGCAGGACTTGAATGTCCCAGTGCACATTGCCGTGCTGGCCCCACCTCAGCATTGTTATCTGCACAAGGACAACACACACTATCAGAAACCTATTTGAAAACACAATACTACACATACACATATTCTAAATTTAGACATCTGAGGAGTACTGCTCAATGGGGATTCTCCATGCTCCGAGTTTCTCTCAAAAAGCACAAACCATGGATGTTGCAGGTTATAAAACAGGTGGGCATGACTTCAAAGCTTCTGTCCCTTCAAGCTTGTGCTCAGTATACGTGCTGGGCAAACTTATACTGGAAAATATGTGACATAAAAACATCAGCGGAAGAGTACAATAAATTAAAATGTACTTACTTTACAACACACGATAACATTTGTCCTTATCATTTAACTAGGCAAGTCTTATTTACAATGACAGCCTACTGGGGAGGTTAACTGCCTTGTTCATGGGCAGAACAACAAATCTTTTTTTTTTTTTACCTTGACAGCTCGGGATTCAATCCAGCAACCTGTTGGTTACTGGCCCAACACTCTAACCACTAGGCTACCTGACACCCCCCCAAAAAATGACCGTTAATTTAGAACTACCAAAGTTATAGGCAATCTTGGTAATTAACATGTAATCTATGGCAATCTATGGTGACTTTGGTCATTTATATTTGAATAACTTTTTTAAATGTATTTATATATAGTATTGCTTTTTTTTTTATATATCTGTCTTCATATTGTCCATTACTTTTTAGTAGATAGACCATATGGATCAAGAGGAAGTAGCCAAATACATTTTTAAAAGCAGCTAATCAACAATGGCATTATTTTAAATTAACTCTGCAACTCTTCCAACTATTGACTTTTTTCACAGCTGCCACCAGTTTGGTGGCAAAACATTTACAACAAAGACATAATGACATAGTAAAATAAATACAATTGTGTAAAAATATATATATAAAGTATATTTCATGCTGAAACTCTCTTTAGTGTAATTTTTAATTAACTCTGCAACTCTTCCAACTATTGACTTTTTTCACAGTTGCCACCAGCGTGGCGGCAAAACATTTACAACAAAGACATAATGACGTAATGGTTCTGGACCGGTTCCGACTGATATTTTGGTTTACAAAGCGATCCGTGAACGTTGCAGGTTCCAGTGCTTTATAGTGCCAGAAAGGCCCATCTGTCTGCTCTCCGCTACCACTCTGTAAGCAGAGTTGACTTAAATGCTGTGTTCAAAGCAACTGGCAACTGGGAACTTGGACCTCAGTGCGTTCACGACCACTGGGAACTTGGACCTCAGTGCGTTCACGACAACTGGGAACTTGGACCTCAGTGCGTTCACGACCACTGGGAACTTGGACCTCAGTGCGTTCACGACCACTGGGAACTTGGACCTCAGTGCGTTCACGACAACTGGGAACTAGGAAAAAAATGAGCTCCGACTGAGAAAAATATTTTGAAATGTCATCCAACTCGGAATATCAAGTCGGAAACTCGGGCATCTTTCTAGAGCTCTGACTTTCCAGCCAGAAGATCACTGACGTCATGAGTTCCCAGTTGTCTTGAAAACACCAGAAGGGTCAGGTTTCACACCTACATTTGCATAGGGAGTGATGTGCCACATTTTCTGGCCTATCCAGACAAAGAATCTATTTGCTCTGCCTCATCAATGGAGCCTGAAATGGGATATGGAGGGGGACAGTCTGGTGATTTCAGCAATTGTGGTTTTATCTCGCTGTGATATTCTCAGCTGGATTTAGAGGTCTCAACATGAAAAAAAACAACTACATAATTTCATAGAATTGAAACCCGACCACTTTCTCTTGGTCACAGAGGGACGAAATCACTTTGTGCATAAAGCTGAAATGTAAGGAGACTGCAGACATTCGAATGGTGTCTCTGCTTTGCTCAGAGGAGGCTTGACAGAAAATGCTCTGCCATCAATTGTATGAAATGGTCATATTTATTTTACAATTTTAAAAAGGTGAAATGTTATAGTAAGCTGTCTATAATTTCATTATTCCTATATTTAGAAAGCATTTCAGTCGTTTCAAGCCCTATACGTTTGTTATATAGGAAAAAATGATGCAGGATTTCTATATTTTCATAATATTTGTGCAATGTATTTGAGCTTGTGTTCTCAAAAGTACGTACACTTCAGCAATGTATAACTCTTTTAACAGAAAACTGAGTTCCAAACCATTCTAGAACTATGCAACATTACTAGTTATACTTTATGTATTTGTATTTATTAGGGATCCCCATTAGTTGCTGCCAAGGCAGCAGCTACTCTTCCTGGGGTCCAAACACATTAAGACACTTACATTACACATAAAACAAAAGATAACACAATGCATCATATAACATTATTACAACACTACATATCTACAATACAAAATGTATAATACCACCATACAACAATAGTGCGTGTGTGTAGAATGTGTGTGATAGTGTTTGTGTGGGTAGTCGTGTGTCTGTACCTGTGTGTGAGTCTCATCACAGTCCCTGCTCTTCCATAAGGTGTATTTTTATCTGGTTTCTTTTATCAGATTCTACTGCTTTCATCAGTTACTTGATGTGGAATAAAGTTCCATGTAGTCATCAATCAAAAGTATTTATAAAGGCCTTTTAACATCAGCAGATGTCACAAAGTACTTATACAGAAACCGAGCCTAAAACCCCAAACAGCAAGCAATGCAGATGTAGAAGTACGGTTATGGCTCTATGTAGTACTGTGCTCCTCAAATAGTCTGTTCTGGACTTGGGGATTGTGAAGAGACCTCTGGTGGTAAGCCTTATGGGGTATGCATGGGTGTCCAGGCTGTGTGCTAGTAGTTCGTGGTCATCACATGAAAAATTATTACTTTTGTGTATGTTTATTTGTGCGTAAATGTACATTTTGCCATAACGTTCAATAAACACCAACGGTATTCACAAAGTTCATGGTTTATATTTAGGATCATGTTTTATAGCTTTGTCATTCTAGTTTTTTGTCATATTTAAAAATGATCTTATTTGATTATTTTATATATTTTAAATGTGATAAAGCCATACAAAGGGCCAGAGATTATTACAGATGCATTTGATAATCTGAAGTACCCAACAAGGCCACTAGATATCATCCGATAAAATAAAATACAAATATGAAAGTTACCAAAATTCTGTCAGTTTACTGGTTAACTTCGAAAGTTTCTAGTAATATGGCATCCCATTTTCAACCATAGGTGTAATGTATAAAGAAAAAGGAAATGCATAGTCAATGGTTATACTATGGTAATCTATGTAATCCAGGATTGTTCCACATCATGGAATAAGATCCAAATAGGCCAAACATGAGTCAGTAACCTTGTTTGGAGTTTGAAGTGTTCCAAAAGTATTTTAAGTTTCTCCAGTTAATTGATAGCAGACCAAGTGAACACCAATCCAGCCATGCCACAGTGCCAACTACTAACAATGGAATGCCAACAGCGTCACAGATTATAATACCTATAGTTGGCACTTTGTCTCGGGCCTAGCAACACCCGTACCAATATATCCTCCAAACACCGGCTTCTCTGGCATTAACAAGTAAATAATAAACGCTAGAATGATCTTCAAGCCAATCGGAAACAAGTATTCAACAATGCCATGGTATATTGTAAATTATTCCATGCTATATATGTAGATGTATCAGAGAGTATCATGTATCTTTATCTTGATTACCCCTAGATCAGATGTTACACGCATACAGTGCATTCGGAAATTATTCAGACCCCTTGACTTTTTCCACATTTTGTTACGTTACAGCCTTATTCCAAAATTTATGAAATAGTTTTTTCCCCCCATCAATCTACACACAATATCCCATAATGTGAAAGCAAAAAACAGATTTTTAGACGTTTTTGCAAATGTATAAAAAAAATAAAAAAAATAAACATAATTATTCAGACCCTTTACTAAGTACTTCGAAGCCCGTTTGGCAAGCGATTACAGACTCAAGTCTTCTTGGGTATAACGCTACAAGCTTGGCACACCTGTATTTTGGGAGTTTCTCCCATTCTTCTCTGCAGATTCTCTCAAGCTCTGTCAGGTTGGATGGGGAGAGTCGCTGCACAGCTATTTTCAGGACTCTCCAGAGATGTTGAACAGGTTCAAGTCTGGGCTCTGGCTGAGCCACTCAAGAACATTCAGAGGCTTGTCCCGAAGCCTCTCCTGCATTGTCTTGGCTGTGTGCTTAGGGTCGTTGTCCTGTTAGAATGTGAACCTACGCCCCAGTCTGAGGTCCTGAGTGCTCTGGAGCAGGTTTTCATCAAGTATCTCTCTGTACTTTGCTCCATTCATCATTCAATCGATCCTGACTAGTCTCCCAGTCCCTGCCACTGAAAAACATCCCCACAGCATGATGCTGCCACCACCATGCTTCACTGTAGGGATGGTGCCAGGTTTCCTCCAGACGTGATGCTTGGCATTCAGGCCAAAGCGTTGAATCTTGGTTTCATCAGACCAGAGAATCTTGTTATTCATGGTTTGAGAGTCTTTAGGTGACTTTTGACAAACTCCAAACGGGCTGTCATGTGCCTTTTACTGAGGAGTGGCTTCCGTCAGGCCGTTCTACCATAAAGGCCTCATTGGTGAAGTGCTGCAAAGATGGTTTTACTTCTTGAAGGTTCTCCCATCTCCATAGAGGCACTCTGGAGCTCTGTCAGAGTGATCATAGGGTTCTTGGTCACCTCCCTGACCAAGGCCCTTCTCCCCCGATTGCTCAGTTTGGCCGGGCGACCAGCTCTAGGAAGAGTCTTGGTAGCTCCAACCCTCTTCCATTTATGAATGATGGAGGCCACTGTGCTGTTGGGGACCTTCAATGCTGCAGACATTTTTTGGTACCCTTCCTCAGATCTGTGCCTCGCCACAATCCTGTCTCAGAGCTCTAAGAACAATTCCTTCAACCTCATGGTTTGGTTTTTGCTCTGACATGCACTGTCAACTGTGGGACCTTATATAGACATGTGTGTGCCTTTCAAACAATTTCCAATTAATTTAATTTACCACAGGTGGACTCCAATCAAGTTGTAGAAACATCTCAAGGATGATCAATGGAAACAGGATGTACCTGAGATCAATTTCGAGTCTCATAGCAAAGGGTCTGAATACCTATCTAAATAACATCTTTTTTACTTTTAATAAATGTGCAAATATGTCTAAAAACCTGTTTTCACAAAAATGAATTTAATCAATTTTAGAATAAGGCTTTAATATAACAAAATGTGGAAAAAAGGAAGGGGTCTGAATACTTTCCAAATGCACTGTATGTGTGTCTGATTATGATCCTCTGAGATAATATTGTTATATGGCGGATACACTCACTCTATTCACTTATCAAATTCAATTTGTGGTCACTGATTGTTGTGTTTTTTTCTTTATAGAGGACACCTGTTCCATTCTCTCCAGATTTGCCTCTTCTTACGTGTATCAGTAAGCCTTCAGCTGTCAAAGCAGTGAATGTATTGTGGACTCAGCTAACTGTGAGTAATCAAAATAGCTATTTTACGGTTGTGTTTACACAACACCACTCTGCACATGAACTTGTGAACTGTTTGTAAAGAATCCTTCATACAAACACGCATCAAGGGGAGTTCAAATGACAGGTTTACCTCTCTCTGTCATTGAAATGCAACAGATTACAAACACTCTCAGTGAGAAAGGCCAACAAGTGTAAAATAGAGAGATCAAATGGAATGCTAACATTAATCTGTTTATATTTTCTGACAACACATTTTTGGATAACAGCACAAGAAATTAAAAAACACAGCTTTTATATTGTCCTTAATATACAGTATTTCCACTCTTAATGAAAGCCAGATTTGTCCCCAATACTTTGCAACGCTGTTATGGATTTCAAGAGCAGCCAACAATATAGAAAATGAACAATGAAGCATGAAGAGCTCCCTTGTTAGAGGATACACTGTATCACAGAGCTATGCGGTTCGATAGCTGGTCTCTTATTGAGGATTTGGATAACATACTATAGAGGTCTATCAGCTGCTAAGTTGAAGAGATCAAAGGGCACACACACACACACACACACACACACACACACACACTACACAAATATCCAGTACTCACCAGCAATGATCGTCTCTGCCAACATTGCCCAGTATTTCCAGTAAACAAATTTCCAGTGGAACAATTTTAGTCCACATCCATTCTCGTTTTCAATCCACAGTGCAGATAATAGATATTTAACAGATGAAATCAAAATGAATTAACTTGCAGGCCCAGCTGTGCCACATTGCAAGGGAAAAAAAACTGGCAAAATAAATTTTTATTTTCTGTATAAAAGCTGTTTTCTGAGATGAAGGACTTCAGTACTGTACAAGTCTAATTTCTTTGCCAGAGTGAGTTTTGGATTGCTGCACATACAGCCTGGGAATCAAACTAGATGCATATCCATACACGGCTAGACAAGGCTCCCTCCCCATGTAACAATTAGACTGCCCCTGCACACGGGACGCGTTTTGTAAAGGTCACAAGCAATTACCCAACCTGAAAAAAGCTGGCATGCCTCACATGGCTCTGCACACTCTCATTAGGTGTGCACAGATGTAGGATCTTAATTTGAGCCAGTTTGCTACAAAAGGAAAATAATCCTGCAGCAACAGGGAATGTGAATTATAAATAATGGATCTTTTTCTAGTGGTTGATACATTTTTCGTAAGGGAAAATCAAGTCTGAAATTTTTAGTAGCGGTGGCTTCCAGAGGAAGCCAATCCAGAAAAAAAGCCATATTACAACCTATGTGTTATTTGTGTTGTTTGCTCTATAACCTGTTAGTTCATATGCCTTGACACCGTGATATATTGGCCTAAGGCCGAGACAATAAAAAGACACAGTGGCAGAATATATTCAACCATATGTCCAGTGAAGTCTACAAAACATATTGCATGTAACAAACAGGCTTATAGCATGGTAAAGCAAGGTAATGTTTCCGACATTTTCGGACTAGTAAACAACTATTGATTTAGAACCACGAAGAGTTACAGCAAGTCGCAAAGAAAACAGGAGCTGCCTCCACTATTCCAGCACCATTTCAACTTCAACATCATCTAATCACCTATGCTTAGTTTAATACAGTGACATCTAAAAGATAACAAAAACAATTTAGTCCAATCAACGAGCTAAATATGATGTGGCTATCCATGATACTTATTTCTGTGTGTGTGTGTGTGTGTGTGTGTGTGTGTGTGTGTGTGTGTGTGTGTGTGTGTGTGTGTGTGTGTGTGTGTGTGTGTGTGTGTGTATGCACGCATGCAAGTAGAAAAAACATGTTGACTCCACTTGAAATTTCACAGTGGAAACTTCAAACCTTTTCAATTTCCTGCATTACAGGAAAATTCTCCTTCAACAGGGTGATCAAATTAAGATCCTACATCTGTACTGCAACCTAGAGTGGGCCATAAAAGCACTGTGTTGCTCCCTGCCTTCCAACCCTCCTCTAATACATCTGCACCCACCAGCGTTAGAAGCACAAGGGAAAGTACACATCACCTCTGGATCAGATATGAGGGGAAAGGAGTACAGGCAAACACTGTGAGAGGATGAGGGCCCACTGTGCATTACAGTGCTTAGTCAATGCCTGACAGGGGGAGGACATGGTTTTTCCCCAATCATTAAGACACACCAATTTGCATGATTTATTAAAAAAAAAATATATATAAAAAGTTAAACAGAGTATGATTATTATGTGTATCTTAGAAGATAGTCATACCAATGAACCATACAGGTTCATATATATAGGCTCCATATAGGTTAAATCTAAAGAGGAGATACAATGCCTTGCAAAAGTAATCATCCCCCTTGGCATTTTCCCTATTTTGTTGCATTACAACCTGTAATTTAAATTGATTATTATTTGGATTTCATGTAACGGACATACACAAAATAGTCCAAATTGGTGAAGTGAAATGAAAAAAAATAACTTGTTTCAAAATATTCTACAAAACTAAAAACGGAAAGGTGGTGCATGCAAATGTATTCACCCCTTTTGCTATGAAGCCCCTAAATAAGATCTGGTGCAACCAATTACCTCCAGAAGTCACATAATAAGTTAAATAAATTCCACCTGTGTGCAATCTAAGTGTCACATGATCTCAGTATATATACACCTGTTCCGAAAGGCCCTAGAGTCTGCAACACCACTAAGCAAGGGGCACCACCAAGCAAACAGCACCATGAAGACAAAGGAGCTCTCCAAACAGGTCATGGTTGGGTTATAAAACAATATCCGAAACTTTGAACATCCCATGGAGCACCATTAAATCCATTATTAAAAAATAGAAAGAATATGGCACCACAACAAACCTGCCAAGAGGGCATTAATCAGAGAGGCAACAAAGAGACCAAAGATAACCCTGAAGGAGCTGCAAAGCTCCACAGCGGAGATTTGAGTATCTATCCATTGGACCACTTTCAGCCATACACTTCACGGAGCTGGGCTTTACGGAAGAGTGGCCAGAAAAAAGCCATTGCTTAAAGAAAAAAATAAGCAAACAAGTTTGGTGTTCGCCAAAAGGCATGTGGAAGACTCCCCAAATGCTATGTCTGGCGCAAACCCAACAACTCTCATCACCCTGGGAACACCACAGTGAAGCATGGTGGTGGCAGCATCATGCTGTGGGGATGTTTTTCATCGGCAGGGACTGTGAAACTTGAGACTGGGACAGAGGTTCACCTTCCAACAGGAAAATGACCCTAAGCATACTGCTAAAGCAACATTCGAGTGGTTTAAAGGGAAACATTTAAATGTCTTGGAATGGCCTATTCAAAGCCCAGACCTCAATCCAATTGAGAATCTGTGGTATGACTTAAAGATTGCTGTACACCTTAAAGATCGCTGTACACCAGCAGGAACTCATCCAACTTGAAGGAGCTGGAGCAGTTTTGCCTTGAAAAATGAGCAGAAATCCCAGTGGCTAGATGAGCCAATCTTATAGAGAGACATACACCAAGAGACTTGCAGCTGTAATTGCTGCAAAAGGTGGCTCTACAAAGTATTGACTTTTGGGGGGGGGGGGGGGTGAATAGTTATGTACACTCAAGTTTTCTGTTATTTTGTGTTATTTCTTGTTTGTTTCACAATAAAAAAAAAATATTTTGCATCTTCAAAGTGGGAGGCACGTTGTGTAAATCAAATGATACAACCCCCCAACAAAAAATATATATTTTAATTCCAAGCAACAAAATAGGAAAAATGCCAAGGGGGTGAATACTTTCGCAAGCCACTGTAAAGGCATGGGAGGAGTATCTAAACTGCACAAATAGGCAACAGAGATCCTTTATTGATGTCCATGAAATTGACCCATGCACAGGAAGCCTTGCTCTCATGGCCGATTCCAACAAATGACATGAACTGTATTCTAGTACACCATGTCTTATACTCAATACCCCATGATGATCCTAGTGTGCTGAATGCACGCAATGTGGACCCTGTCTAACAATTCCCATACTGAGGAGGTATGAGATCACAAAACTCACAAACACTAATTCAAAACCGGAGGCACAACGGGTCTTCAACAAAACACCATGGCTCATCCAGTAGAAAAACGCAAATTGAAACCATATCCAATAAAAAATACTGTATATCGTATACGTCTTCCTTTTCAAAGTTTAAAGGCCAAATGGATGGGGATTACTTTTTCCGCTAATAATTCAGAAAAAAATATGAAAATTAAAATCTGTGAATAAGTGTATCACACTACTATTGGTGACATTGTATATTGTATTGAAATGAAATCATGTGACTATCAATTCTATAACACTACAGTGCATTTGGAAAGTATTCAGACCCCTTGACTTTTTCCACATTTTGTTACGTTACAGCCTTATTCTAAAATTGATTAATTAAATAATATTTTTTTCCTCATCAATCTACACACAACACCCAATACTGATTAAGTAAAAACACGTTTCTTGCAAATGTCTTAAAAATAATAAACAGAAATACCTAATTTACATAAGTGTTCAGACAGAAGCCACTCCTCAGTAAAAGGCGCATGACAACCCGCTTGGAGTTTGCCAAAAGGCACCTAAAGACTTTTAGACCATGAGAAACAAAATTATCTGGTCTGATGAAACCAAGATTGAACTCTTTGGCCTGAACACCAAGCTTCACGTCTGGATGACACATGGCACCATCCATATGGGCAGTGGTGGTTCTAGACCATTTCAAATGGGGGGGCCAAGCTGGGGCCAGTTGTACTTTTAGATGGGCCAGTTACATTAGACGTTATTGTTGTCATATCGTTTTCTTCACTGCATTGCAGGCATTAGCAGGCAAAAGACCATGTTCCGCGTTGCCACTGTCTAATAACGGATGTAAAAAAAGAACGATAGCAAAAATGTGTTATGTAAAAATTATTTCATACTCCACATTTAGGGGGGCCACAAGGGGGTTACATACATTTTGAGAAAACAAGTTATATTAAGTGAATAGCTAGCTAGCGTTAGCAGCGTTTGGTGGTCAAGACTGAGAGCTAGCTAACCAGCTGAGCTAGCAAACAAAAGTATACATTTGGATTTACAAAATACTCCATCAACATGCTCTGCATTTCAGAAATCACAGTAGCAAGTACTCCTGGTGCACTAAGCCATTTAAGCATAAATGTTTCGAAGAAAACTCTGTTTTTTACATAGCCCTCAGTGGCTTTTTGGCAATTTAAACATGAGCTTGTCAGGGGTGTCAACAGTTGCTATCCATTGGAGCACTGTGATTGGTTGCCTAAAATTCAGGGGAGGGGCTTTAGCGAAGGGTAAATTCAAAAGGTGAAGCAGCAGGGGTGCAACTTTGGTTTTAGAAGTGGGAGGGACACAACTTTAATTTGTTCATTTTTTTCAGTCGGATAAACACTCCAAACATCCTACCCAACCGCTCGGAGGCATCCGCATGGTCCTTAAGCACACCTTTACCTCGTTTTGGATAACATTCCAATTATAAACTGGGGGGGACATGTCCCCAGTGAAAGTTGCACACCTGTGAAGACGTATGCTTAGATAACCTATGCAGAAAAATAGACATATATGTATTTTTTTTTTTACATAGAATTAGGCATAATGATTATCACTCTAGATTGCAGGAAACGTTGTTTCATGTGTTTTAAAAATGCTACATTTTCCCAACCACCCCCCTCCATACTTCGTGCCCCCTCTAAAATAATGGGTGCATGACGCTCCCCTGCTCTCCAATCAGCCTTCCCCATTCAAATCTTAATTTAACATTAGAATTATCCCACAATGCAGATGATGAATCAGCTCTTATGTCTGCAAATAGGCTATTGAGGGAGCTTATTATGTTTACCCAATAATAATGCACTAAATCACTGATTGGGCACATCATTGTCACACATAAAAAATGACAGAGTCGCAAAATAGAACTAATTTGATTGAACATAAAATGTATGTCAAAATGATTGAAATAGCCTATATAGGCCCATTCCCGTGTAGCCTATGTATCGTCTAATGCGGTCATCTTTGTATTTGTAGTCAACTTCGTTCTGAGTCATTGGCAGTCACAGTCAGATGATGGCCTAAACATCTTGATTCAATCATTACTAGAGATATTCTGTCAATAAAGGGACGCAGAACGATGCACGTTGGCTGCTCTGTGAGTGGTCTGGATCACTCGTAGAAGTACGAAGGTTTTTTAAGAGCCACGTTACTAACGAAGACTGGGAAACTTAACACAGACTAACCCTTGCTCTTGGGTATGTTGTGGTGGACGCTCAATGCAATTGCTTCACTGCAACCTGGTAAAATGATATTTGAAGTCAGGGTAGCCACTGAATGGCTCTGAATTCACTGCATTCAAAGATATCATCCTTTTAAGAGCTAACTAGTGCTGAGAACAGTAATATTTTACACGCACATTAAGTTACCCATCAGCAATCATTTCTAGTGAATTTTTTTTGTGAAAAATTGGTGGATATAGTTTTTTAGAAATAAGTTTATATGTTTATATATGAAATAAGTTTATATATAATATGTTATATGTTCCCCTCTGTTTTCCTCTGGGCAGTAATTTCATTAAAGCACAAAGACAAAGTACTTTTGCTATTCATTACACAGTAAAACTCATTAGCGTATGGACTATATGAAAACCAAACGTCTATATGAAGTCTTCAATCACAGATAAGATTCACACTTGAAGAGAGGAATCCTTTGACGTTACTTGAAACCAAGATAAATATTGAACGACTGGGGTCAGTCCACGTGCAAACTTCAACGGTGTTCAAATAAAAGTTAAAATAAGCGACGGGAAACAAATAACCTGCAACTGATGTCCTCCAATATATGGTTGCATCTCTTTATCAAAAAACAAAGATCAATGACGTGTTGACAGTAAACAGTAGGCTAGAAAAGTTGTATTTCGATTAATGCCAAATATTATTTTTGATGGTGATCATTGAAATAGCCAACTTTTGGATTAATTTCTAAACGAAATAGAATCGAAAATGCTACATAACAAAATGTAAGTGGGCTAGCTGCCCATTTCCACCCAAATAAAATAATGTGCTGCAAAATCGAAATCTGAAGAAAAATACAATAGGAATCAAACGGGTTTATAAAAGGCTACAGAATAAGTGTAAGTCTATCATGGCTAGGCCTATCTTTTTATTCAGGATTTGACAGAGCATCACGATGTATTTTTTTCTTTTAGGAATCCGTGGAAGGGAGTGGGGAATACAAAGGCATTGGGCTTATAGGCTATATATTGAGCAGAAGACGGGTTGTCGGCGAGAATATGCCTAGACTACTGTAGGCCAAAGAAAGAGCTAAAGCCTAAATTCTAATATAAGCCTATCGAGCTGTACTTTAAAGTTCCAATGCAGACGTTTTTATCTGAAGATCAAATTGTAAAAAAAAAAGAAAAAAATGTAAAGCTTCTTAGCAAAGAGCAATTTATCAAGCAATAATTTTGCTAGGACTGTCTGGAAGCAGTTTGAATAGGAAGAAGATAACTGAAGTTTAGCTGTTATTGGCAACTGAAGATTAGCTGTTATTGGCAGAGCGGTTTGGAACTCTCTTTCTTATTGGTCTATTAAATAATTTGCTGCATGGTTACCATGGAAGGCTAAAACTCCCTCCTACCAAAACAGGCTGAAATTGCAGGCAGTTTTTTAAAACAGCTCTTACACTAAACATTTACATTTACGTCATTTAGCAGACCCAGAGCGACTTACAAATTGGTGCATTCACCTAAAACGGCATTATCATAATTTTCACAATTTCACAGTATTATTCCAACCTCATAGTGTGGAAATATATATAAAACAGAAAAATCACAGTTTTGACTGCACTGGGCTTTGAAGAGGAATGTTGTATCCTAGTATAAAGACCTACAGTAACATGTGAAATACAATTACTGGCGTGTTCACGAGACGCAACTGAGGTGACAAAAGTAATTTCTGAATAACGTGGACCTAAACAAATTGCATGAGCTCCACTTCATCTATACATACGTTTAAGCCTGCTGTGTGCACGGTGTTTAATGCATAAGGCCTTAACGTGAACACGACATCATAAGCACTACACGTACAGTGACGAAACCACCAGTCTGCCTTCACCCCTCACACACCATGTTCAGTTGAAGTAAAACATTGACATACAGTTATGCGGTGGTGAAGTGTGTGCCAAACTGATGCAAGGGCACACTAGCCTCCTGTGTAATGGTGTGTAACCACAGAGGTGTCATGACACGAGAAGTGGACACCTTTAGGGACCCAGGCCCGTGCGCACACTGGCCTACCTCCAGCCGCCACCACAACTGGAGAGTGTCCTGGTTTGAGCAACACCACTAACACCAACTTTTGAACTATTCGATCAAATTATGAATGGAAAAACATAACTATTTGGTGTCGGTTCGTTTTTTTAAATTTTTTATTGTGTTATTTTTGATTGAAAGAATACATTCATTAGACTGAAACACATTACACATTTCTCCTGGAAATCAAACGAGTGACAAGATACGTTTTAGGCTGATTCGTTATCTCAAATGTACTCTATTTAAAGTCTGTTCGTTTTATTTAAATGAGCAGGCTCCCGTATGTGAGGACTACTGAATAAAAACTTAGCATATCTGTCAACCGTTACAAAAAGAAAATGAAATTCATGCAAATGTTCCTCGTTTCACAACTAACATTTGGGGAACCTTTTAGTTTTTGTTTGGTTTTGTCACGTGACTTTTGCAGAGCCACACTTGCACACAACCTATCCACTTTACCAGCAGGAGGTCCTTCGTCTCTCAAACATGTATTTATGCACCAAAAAAAAGACTCCATAGACTTCAGTCAATTTTGAGGGCCTCTTTTATAGGCTATAAACATGCATAATGCAATATTGAAAGTGTTAAGAACCTCAAACTCGATTAAAATGTTCAACTAATTACAGACTACAGAAATAATAAAATTAAATATATTACATTCAATTTCCACGCAATGCTTATAATCAAACTATATGCTTACATTTTGCATTGTTTATGAATATTCCAGAAATAAAAGAAGATTGGTCAAACCATGCTTGTATCAATGTAAACCTAGTAGACAAAATATATCACGGTTCTAATAGTAATAAATAATGATTTGCTAATATCGAAATTAATTTTAAAAAGTGGTGGAAAAAAGTCGAATTAACTTGTTGGCATGATATAATATTGCCACTTAACAACATGACATGCTGTGCTGTCTTCAGCGTTAAAGTGCAGACGTTAAAACGATTATCTCCTCAGACATGCTTTCATAAAGACACAATACAAAACTTGAATGAGAATAAATATACTTAGTAATTTGGTTATTGATAAAAGTCGACACATTGTATTAAGTAATTTGCCCTGTAGTAAGCGGCCGAAACAGCTCTATAGTTTTACTGTGCATCTTCCAAAGCACCAATGGACTCGCAACGAGTCTAATAAAGATCTTAGTTAAACTTAAATAATTTCACATTGTCTTTCTTGTAAAAAAAAAAACATTTTTGAAAAACATATTTGAAACATGCATTTATACCTGATACATCGCGACATGTTTGTGTTCCAGTGGTCCTCTTTAGCCAAGGAATCTGCACAGTCGTGTGCAGTAGGTTAATATGTTTAAACTAGATGGAGGTGTAATTCCTATTCTATCCAGATGAGGGGAAATTGAGGTTCTGTTGAGCAGTCATAGGGATTTAGAAAAGTGATTTCAACAGAATTCTACAGAATCAAAGCAATTTCAATAACTTAAACAAAACAGATAACGTAGCCTATCACTTCATCAAGATAGTCAAGAAATAATGGTTCATTTGTTGAGAAAGATTAAATTGTACATATGCTTTATGTTTGATTTAGCAGATAACATTTAGAGCAGTGAGCCACACTAACTGTACCTTCACTGTAACTTTAATGAACGATCGATCGCCCTCTCCTCATGCTTCGCCTCCATCCAAGGTTGCTGTGGTGACCCAACCTGATGTTTTCCATGTGTCTTGATCCCTTCAAGACCTGTAGTGAAGTGGCCAAGAGAGAGAGGATAGTGACACTGCACCTTGTTACCGTTGGGTCGACTGTTAACTTTTACTAGTGACATTTTGCGAGCTTATAAACGATACCTTCTTAACTTCCACAGGAAACACGGGGAACATGCTGTGATAATGCTAGCCTCGGGAATTCAGTCAATATCCTATAGTCTAGGAGCATTGCAACCCACAAAGGTATCGATTACATGAGCCCTATAGCATGTTTGATGCTAAGGATGGAGGTGTAAAAAAGACCTTACCGGTTAGTGAGTCCCTTGGTCTGGGTTGTAATCGAAACTTCATGTGACACTATTCTGCGATTCCCATGGTCTGCTAGTTCCGGCCTCTTATGGCGCGCAAAACACATCATGGGCGAGACGCACGGGCCAGTTGGTTCCGCAATGGACCAAAAAACGCAACTAGAAAATATATTAGCAATTGTGCCGACTTAATTTTAATAGCATAATAATAGTAGGCATTGCAATATAAATACATTGATTGAAATAAAAATGGAGTTGTCAAATGGTCGTGGAATTTATATGAAAATGGATGGTGTGAAAATGTATCAAAGTGGATGGAATTAAACAAGTCTGAAATATTATGTTTTAATGATACAAATTGGTGGATAAGATTCGAATAGTTCTTTGATCAAAATATATAGGCTACACTGCATGTTCTATTGCCAAGTGTCACTCACAAAATATTGTAATCACAATCTACATTAGTGGAGAGGTGCCCATTGGAAGTCCATCCAAAGCACAACTCACCTCATTCGAAAGAAACTCTTCAATGGTTTACAGTGTATTTTCTATTTACCAATGCATCGTGTTCAATAAAATGTTTCCCCTCAGTCACTTAATCCCTATGTAAAATACCGAGAGAGGTTGAATTGCGCAACCCGGATGGTGCATGTGTGCAACAGCCTATCCACAGTCAGGACGGCCAATGAAACTAAACCAGAGCTCCAGCGTGGTAAAATTGACGTAGAGGGACGCGTCAAATGAATCCCAACAAACTTCAGCCTCCGGGATAACTAAATGTTGCCTTTATCAGATGAAGATCACTTCAGTGCCATTGTACAAAGCATTTTCTCTCAAAGCACTGTGATAAAAGAGGGAGAAGAACATTTGGAAGGAGACTTTTTAGAAGTCCACATTTTTTCTTCAACTTTTTGCTTCCTTCGTGCAGAAGGGAGAACCACCGCATTTAGCCATTGAGGGGCAACTATTTCAAAGCATCTCGAACCACAGGCAAATGGGTAAGCTTGCGTTAACATCGGCATGCTTCAGTGAAAGAAAGCTTATGGAAGCATAACCATGCTTAACACGCCTGCATAACGCCAGAAATAACTATACAGTTGATTTCGGGTTGTAGATAAAGTGGACATATCACTTTACAGAACGAATGGAAGGATAGTTTACACGACAGACATGTCGTTTTTTTCCGCGATATGCTAATGCAGCATATTCATAATGAAGTTCATAGTCAATGGTTGATTTATAAAAAATGTATGTAAAGAATATTGAAATGAATTGACATAAAACTTAAAAAGTGGCAAAAGTGGCACTAAGATCCAAGGTAAGTTAAATGTCGCCTCCTGATGTAAATAGTAACAACAAAAACTTGCATTAGCTCGCCATTTTGCATAGTTAATTTTACTGTGCGAGTATGGAGTTCATGAAAAAAGTTTTGTCTGCTTTCATGATTGAATATGTTCATGTATCTTTATTCCCGTCAGAGCAAACCTATGGCGAGGTGAATCAGTTGGGAGGTGTATTCGTCAATGGACGACCTCTGCCCAACGCCATACGACTACGGATAGTGGAGTTGGCCCAGCTTGGAATCAGACCCTGTGATATTAGTAGGCAACTTCGCGTCTCTCACGGATGTGTGAGCAAGATATTAGCTCGGTACAGCGAAACAGGTTCCATTTTACCCGGTGCCATCGGGGGGAGCAAACCACGGGTTACCACACCGAATGTAGTGAAGAACATAAGGGATTACAAACAAGGTGATCCGGGGATATTTGCTTGGGAGATCCGGGACAGGCTACTAGCAGACGGAGTTTGTGACAAATACAACGTGCCCTCAGTCAGCTCCATTAGCCGGATTTTACGGAACAAGATTGGAAACCTTTCCCAGCCAAACCAGTATGAGAGCAGCAAGCAAGCCCCCACACAGGCCGGCCTCTCTTACAACCACATATACCCTTATTCCTATCCCAATACTATGTCACCCAATGGCAAAATGGGCAGCGGTCCCGGAGTACCCGTGACGGCCGGGCATGTAAACATATCAAGGGCCTGGCCGTCGGCGCACACTGTCACCAACATTCTGGGTATCAGGGCCTTCATGGATCATCAAGGTGCGTAAAATATTGAATCTATTTTCTAGACAAATGATTGCGTGTTGATTTATATGGCACCTTACATACAGACAGTTCTAACCCATTTCCCAATAATTGTCAAAGTGCATTTGGGGTGACTGGCTTGTGCTATTGGACGTGCTGTTCAGCTTATGACTAATTTGTCCATGATGCATGATTTATAAATCATGTTTTGACGTGCGATCATCAGGGAGGAAATTTGCCCTATAAATCTTTGTAGGCCTTGGTTTTGTGCCTCACAAGGAAAACGACTTACTCTGCAGGCCTACTCACTGGCGCCTAGGCAAGCACCTTGCTTAGGCTACCCGTTAAAGCCTCCTCGTTCCCCGTAGGACCTAAGGTCACTCACTATAAGGTCCAACTCGTCATGTTCTTAGTGATTTGTTGCCTCTAGACCCCAGATGGATTGTCGGCCATGGCTGCAGCGCTGCCACCAAGGAAACAAATGAAGGTAGCAAGTAGGCATATAGCATGTAGCCATATTCGAAAGAGCGTAATTATTATGCATGCTTGTACAATGATGCGATATAATAATCGATCATTTTATGTGGCATTGAACATTTTTAATTGCTATAAACGTGTGATAGCCTTGTCCACATTTCCCCCAATAGATTCCTGACGAACAGCCTATAAAGATCTTGATTCAGAAACGGAAACAATAGGTCTTGCTTGGATACGCACAATTACGCACCCTATTCCTCTCCTCAAAACCTATTGTTTTGATCGCATTTTAAGAAATAGAGCCGATATAACGTGCAATATTAATATTAAGTATAACATATAATTTAGGTCTCATTTAATATTTTACAGTTGTTACGGCTGCTTTCTTCATGTTGGATCATTTGATAGTTAGTTATGAATATCAATAGAACAGAGACATGTTGACAGTTTCCCCCTAATGATCTGTCATGTAAAGTGCAGTTTTCTGTGCAATTTCCAGCTATTGCTGGAGCAGAGGGATATCCTCCGAAAATGGAAGACTGGAGTAGTATCAACAGAGCCACGTTTCCCTCGGCTCATGCAGTCAACGGAATTGACAAATCAGCCATTGATGCAGACATAAAATATGCACAGGTAAAAACAAGAACTCATATAAATGCATAAGACTATAGCTGTGTCCTTTATCTGCAGAGAGACTGGGCTCGAAGTGTAACATAATATAGTGTGTATTGAAAGGCATTAATCTGTTTAATATAGGCTTTGTATTCGCAAGTTGTTTAAATGTTCGTCAAAATGTTCAACGTTTGCTCCAGCACTATTCAAGGAAGATTAATATGATATAGGGTGAATTGATATATACTGTATACACACTTATATTGTAGATGTGCAAATGTTTCGTTCTGGGAAACGGACATCTGACTTTCTTCGTGTGTGTGCGTATGTTGGTATTTTCTTGCAGCCTTCATCGACATTATCCAGTTATGTCCCTGCTTGTGCCTACACACCTTCAAACCAGTACGGCGTTTATAGCGGGCCAGGTAGCTATGTGACCCCTGGGCACCCTTGGCAGTCCCAGAACTCGAGTTTGTCCCACCCAAGCAGCGGCATGACGATGCACGCGGGAGACATCCACTCTTCAATGCCGTTCAAACATCCATCGCGAGAAGGTAGGCCAGATCGTGTTTGATAGTGTTCCATTCTGATCACAACTGCGATATCTCAATTTTAGCATCATTTAGCATAATTCACCGGCAGCTGACTCGTTTCCCTCCAAGTTTCCTTAATCTATGGCAAAAAAACATCGTTATTTTAAGTTCAATAACAAGGTGTAAAATAACAGAATGTGCATTTTTATAATTTTGTATTTTCTTTTTAAAGCCTATTCACACACACACACACACACACACACACACACACACACACACACACACACACACACACACACACACACACACACACACACACACACACACACACACACACACACACACACACACACACACACACACCCCCCCCGACATTCATTATTAAACAACCATTAATCTAACACCGGTTGCCTAATTGTGGACATTAAATATTAAATGATGTCACTGTCAAGTCCCACAATAATTATATTTATATGTTATATATAGGGTGTTAGTGCAAAAGCAATCCAAGCCTACATTAGCAAAGGGTCTCGAAATTGAAGCAGCCTAAAATATTGATGTAGGCCTAATGGTGCGGACCTATAGTGTATATAACTCTAGGACAGCTAAGTTAGAATTATTTTAGGCTGAGATAGGCCTAATGGTGTGGACCTATAGTGTATATAACTCTAGGACAGCTAAGTTAGAATTATTTTAGGCTGAGATAGGAGAAGTGGGTTCTACTGATAGGCCTAAATAGGTGCTTGAACTAAGTGATCTCGGCCCTTTTACATGTATTCTACTTATGCTTATATTAAAACGTGTTCTTATCCTTTTGATAGCTACAGTGTATTTTAATTTCAAATTAAATATATGATACAATTAAAAACATTTAGTGTTAAAAAATTTTTGTTATTAGCCAACATTTATGGATGATATGGTCTTGACAAAAATAATGCATGGATAAATTCGATGATGATTTGAGGTGTGAACCCAAGAAGACAAATGTGGAGGTTATATTGCAGCATGTGATCCATGTTGTCAGTAAATTCATTAATAGTGTACAATTTAAATGTCATGTGATGTTTAAAAAAAGAACATTGCGTAAAATAATTTGGAATAATTCAAATATGGTATCAAATGAATAGCCTTATAGTGTAACATAGACTATTGTGATTATTAGTAACCTAGTTTGCATTTAAATGTTGCATGTAGTAGTCTAACTTTCAGGTCATTCAGGTCTGTATAGGCCTAAGATAAAATAATTTAGTTTTTTAATAAATATTGGCATTTTTAGTTTTGCTGAAATAAAGAGTAATGGCTTGTGTGCTATACAAACGTCTCCTGTTTGTGTTCTGCAGGAGACAGAAAGCCCCCCAGTCCCCTAAGCAAGCAACTACAGCAAGAGGCGTTGAGCAGTGTACACGGACTCAATCTCCCTACCTCACCCTCGTAATGCCAGGGAGCTCGCGCCGCAAACCGAGGACTCAAAACTCTCAGTAGGACTATGTAAGGAGCTGCAGACCCTTATCTATTTCAGGGCATTTCAAGAATTCAAACAGTAAGTGCAAGCACTATTTATGATCTGTTTGCCAAAGTGTTAACTATTGAATGGGCCATTGTAGCCTGACACATGTGCATACAAATGTAGCCAAATATAGATAGACTCCAGTCGGTCTGTGGCTATATGCATGTAAACTTATGAGGATGTTGAACTGTATTGGAGTCTCCTGTCCTCATGCAGCAGAGTTAGTGGTTGGTGGTTGTGTTGTCTTTTCATTGAACTACTTCATGTATATTTCTGTAAAAGACTGCAGGATTTAAATGCAATAATGTCTGTCATTGATGTTTCATTAAACAAGTTTGCTATAGTTGACAATGGAACTGTATCCTGTACACGCAGTAAATTGTTTTCTTAATTGGTTACAAATCTGGTTTCTACAGACCAACTCAACGATGTGAACAAAGTGATACATTGTACATGTAAAATAGATAATTGCAAAAGCTTTAATTATATATTTTTATAAATCCATTGTAAATATTCTAAATAAAGGCATTGTAAAAGATAACTGTTCCTGTCATTATAAAAATGCTAAACAAGTACTGCATACCATCTTTCTAAGTCGAATGTGTTTGCTTAGCGATTTAAAGCGCAGATATAGAATGCACTGGGTGTCGCAGATCATTAAGAAGCTGTTAGAGGAAGAAATTAGATTTCGATATCAGCAAGATGGCCAAAATTGATATGGGAAGTTATCGGTATGTATGAGGGAAATCACTGCGTATCATGCTGGGACAACGTGTAGGTGCTAATCTCTTTGCCCTCATGGGCGCTACCATGCTTCTGCATTAATGGAGCTTACTGCTTTCGGCGCCTCCAGTGATGGTATCTTAGCTCCTTCTTCTGGATACTTGCCATAAGGCAAATCAAATAACCAATCAAGTCCATGAGCATGTTATTTTGCATTTGAGGCTGAATTTGGGATAAAACTCTCTCTCTCTCTCTCTCTCTCTCTCTCTCTGCTTGGTGTGACAATTGATACACTGCATACCATCACTGAAGGCGCCGAATGCAGTAAATTATACTACCTACATAAATTGGGATCGTACTTTGCAAATTGTGGAATATCATTGACATTCTACAGCTTTTGATTTGGGCAATACTTGTTTATTGTTATGTTTGTTGCATGGTGTGTTCAGTATTCAATTTCCATAATATACAGTGGATTTAAAAAGTCTACACACCCCTGTTAAAATGCCAGGTTTTTGTGATGTAAAATAATGAGACAAAGATAAATCATGTCAGAACTTTTTCTACTGTTAATGTGACCTATAATGTGAACAATTCAATTGAAAAACAAACTGAAATCTTTGAGGGGGAAAAATAAAAAATAAAAAACTCACAATAACCTGGTTGCATAAGTGTGCACACCCTTAAACTAATACTTTGTTGAAGCACCTTTTGATTTTATTACAGCACTCAGTCTTTTTGGGTAGGAGTCTATTAGCATGGCACATCTTGATATGGCAATATTTGCCCACTCTTCTTTGCAAAAGCGCTCCAAACCTGTCAGATTGCGAGGACATCTCCTGTACACAGCCCTCTTCAGATCACCCCAGAGATGTTCAATTGGATTCAGATCTGGGCTCTGGCTGGGCCATTCCAAAACGTTAATCTTCTTCTGGTGAAGCCATGCTTTCGTGGATTTGGATGTGTGCTTTGGGTCGTTGTCGTGCTGAAAGGTGAACTTCCTCTTCATCTTCAGCTTTCTAACGGACGCCTGAAGGTTTTGTGCCAAAATTGCCTGGTATTTGGAACTGTTCATAATTCCCTCCACCCTGACTAAGGCCCCGGTTCCAGCTGAAGATAAACAGCCCCAAAGCATGATGCTGCCACCACCATGCTTCACTGTGGGTGATGCACTGTGGGTGATGTGCAGTGTTGTTTTTGCACCAAACATACCTTTTGGAATTATGGCCAAAAGGTTCAACCTTGGTTTCATCAGACCATAACACATTTTCCCACGTGCTTTTGGGGGACTTGATGTTTGTTTTTGCAAACTTCAGCCGGGCTTGGATGTTTTTCATTGTAAGAAAAGGCTTCCGTCTTGCCACCCTACCCCATAGCCCATTCATATGAAGAATACGGGAGATTGTTGTCACATGTAGCACACAGCCAGTACTTGCCAGAAATTCCTGCAGTTCCTTTAATGTTACTGTAGGCCTCTTGGAAGCCTCCCTGACCAGTTTTCTTCT
The DNA here is from genome assembly GCF_965601325.2 of Salmo salar. NCBI lineage: Eukaryota > Metazoa > Chordata > Actinopteri > Salmoniformes > Salmonidae > Salmo > Salmo salar. Next base: position 23,149,667 of record NC_138291.1, on the reverse strand, counting down.
CGTCTTTTCATACATTTTGGAGGGACGTCCAGTTCTTGGTAATGTCTCTGTGGTGCCATATTTTCTCCACTTGATGATGACTGTCTTCACTGTGTTCCATGGTTTATGTAATGCTTTGGAAATTATTTTGTACCATTCTCTTGATTGATATCTTTCAACAATGAGATCCCTCTGATGCTTTGGAAGCTCTCTGCGGACCATGGCTTTTGCTCTGAGATGCAACTAAGAAAATGTCAGGAAAATCCTACTTGAACAGCTGAACTTTATTTGTGATTAATCAGAGTCACTTTAAATGATGGCAGGTGTGTAATGACTTCTATTTAACATGGGTTTGAATGTGATTGGTTAATTCTGAACACAGCCACTTCCCCAGTTATAAGAGGGTGTGCACACTAATGCAACAAGGTTATTGTAAGGTTTCTATTTTTCATTTTTCCCCCTCGAAGATTTCAGTTTGTTTTTCAATTGAATTGTTCACATTATAGGTCACATTAACAGTAGAAAAAGTTCTGACATGATTTATCTTTGTCTCATTCTTTTACATCACAAAAACCTGGCATTTTAACAGGGGTGTGTAGACTTTTTATATCCACTGTATACTCTGCTGAAAATCCCCGAATATGCGTGGTGTTGTTGGTTTTGAATGTTGTGGATTTTGAAACAATCGGCAAAAATGCGATGTCATTATCACTGAAATGTGCGAACATGTAGACATTTGGTTCATCAGTTCCTTCACAGACTGATTCATTTGAGTCATCTGGACATTAGAGATAGACCTATTTTACATACCATGTCCACACAACTTGAACGGCTGTCTCTGAAGGATTTGCATTCTCTCAAACTAACAATCAACATATTGATAACGTCCACAAAAGTATTGATAATTTCAGGCCCAAGACCCCATCCAAAAGTCAGTGCATGCGTCTCACTCCAGCCAACTAACACTGTACGTGCCATAGGCTACATTCCATAAACTGTGCATTCCAATTCACAACCTGTATTTTTCATCCACCTCGAAATCGAACAATGATTAGTTATATTTAGAGATAAATGCTAAAGTTTATCTAGAATTTAAAGGGTTGTGATTTAAGTAGACAATGCATACTCTACATTGACCGACAATCAAAATGGGATAGACTATATTATTGGAAAAATGTATACAGTGCCTTCAGACCACAGGATGTTGGTTGGTGGCACCTTAATTGGGGAGAACAGGCTCGTGTTAATGACTGGAGCGGAATAAGTGGAATGGTAACAAATACATGGTTTCCAGGTGTTTGATGCCATCCAATTTGCTCCATTCCAGCCATTATTATGATCTGTTCTCTCATAAGCAGCCTCCTGTGCTTCAGAAAATATTCACACCCCTTGACTGTTTCCAAATTGTGTTGTGTTACAGCCTAAATTTAAAATTAATACAATTTAGATTGTGATTTACTGATCTACACATAATACCCCAAAATGTCTAAGTGGAATAATGTTTTTAGAATGTTTGTACATTTATTAAAAATGAAAAGCTGAAATGTCTTGACCCAATAAGTATATAACCCTTTTGTTATGCCAAGCCTAAATAAGTTCAGGAGTAAACATGAGCTTAACAAGTCATAATAAATTGTATGGACACTCTGTGTGCAATAATAGTGTTTAACATGATTTCTGTACCCCACACATACAATTATCTGTAAGGTCCATAAGTTGAGCAGTGAATTTCAAGCACAGAGTCAACCACAAAGACCATGGAGGTTTTTCTATGGTTCGCAAAAAAAGGCACCATTGGTAGATGGGTAAAAAAAAGCAGACATTGAATATCCATTTGAGCATGGTGAAGTAACAGGCATTCTTCCTAACTCAGTTGCCGGAGAGGAAGGAAACCGCTCAGGGATTTCACCATGAGGCCAATGGTGATTTTAAAACATTTACAGAGTTTAATGGTTGTGATATGAATCAAATTTCAAATCAAATTTATTTATATAGCCCTTCGTACATCAGCTGATATCTCAAAGTGCTGTACAGAAACCCAGCCTAAAACCCCAAACAGCAAGCAATGCATGTGAAAGAAGCACGGTGGCTAGGTAAAACTCCCTAGGAAAAACTCCCTAGAAAGGCCAAAAACCTAGGAAGAAACCTAGAGAGGAACCAGGCTATGAGGGGTGGCCAGTCCTCTTCTGGCTGTGCAGGGTGGATATTATAACAGAACATGGTCAAGATGTTAAAATGTTCATAAATGACCAGCATGGTCAAATAATAACAATCATAGTAGTTGTCGAGGGTGCAACAAGCACGTTCGGTGAACAGGTCAGGGTTCCATAGCCGCAGGCAGAACAGTTTAAACTGGAGCAGCAGCACTGCCAGGTGGACTGGGGACAGCAAGGAGTCATCATACCAGGTAGTCCTGAGGCATGGTCCTAGGGCTCAGGTCCTCCGAGAGAAAGACAGAAAGAGAGAATTAGAGAGAGCATATTTAAATTCACACAGGACACCGGATAAGACAAGAGAAATACTCCAGATGTAACAGACTGACCCTAGCCCCCCGACACATAAACTACTGCAGCATAAATACTGGAGGCTGAGACAGGAGGGATCAGAAGACACTGTGGCCCCATCCGATGATACCCCCGGACAGGGCCAAACAAATGAGAACTGAGGATGGATCAACAACATTGTAGTTAAGCCACAATATTAACATAAATTACAGAGGGAAAAGAAGGAAGCCTGTGCATAATGCAAATATTCCAGAACATGCATCCTGTTTGCAATAAGGCACTAAAATAATAATGCAAAAAATGTGGCCAAGAGATTAATATTTTGTCCTGAAAACAAAGCATTAAGTTTGGGGAAAATCCAACACAACACATCACTGAATATCACTCTTCAAATTTTCAAGAATGGTGATGGCTGCATCATGTTATGGGTATGCTTGTTGTTGGCAAGGACTATGAAGTTTTTTAGGATAAAAATAAATGGAATAGAGCTAAGCACAAGCAAAATCCTAGAGGAAAACCTGGTTCAGTCTGCTTTCCAACAGACACTGGGAGACAAATTCACCTTTTAGCAGGACAATAACTAAAACACAAGGCCAAGTTTACACTGGAGTTGCTTACCAAGATGACATTGAATGTTCCTGAGTGGTATAGTGACAATTTCAACATAAATTGGCTTGAAAATCTATGGCAAGACATGAAAATGGCTGTCTATTAATGATCAACAACCAACTTGACAAAGCTTTACACATTCTTTGAAGAATAATGGGCAAATATTCTACAATCAGCTGTGCAAAGCTCTATTAAAGACTTACCCAGAAAGACTCACAGCTGTAATCGCTGCCAAAGGTGATTCAAACATGTATGACTCAGGGGGTTGAATACTTATCTAATGAAGATATATTACTGTTTTGTTTTCCATTACCAATAATAAAAACAAGTTTTTTTCTTTCACTTTGACATTAGAGTATTTTGTGTAGATCGTTGACAAAAAATAACAATTAAATACATTTGAATCCCGCTTTGTAACACAATGTCACGTCCTGACCATAGTAAGATGTTATTTTCTATGGTAGAGTAGGTCAGGGCGTGACAGGGGGTGTTTTTCTATGTTTTCCATTTCTATGTTCATGTTCTAGTTTTGTATTTCTATGTTGGTTTTATTTGGGATGATCTCCAATTAGAGGCAGCTGGTCCTTGTTGTCTCTTAAGTAGGGTTTTTTTCCACCTGGGTTTGTGGGAGATTAATTTTGAGTAGTGTATGTTTCACCTCTGCGTTACGGTTTGTTGTTTTTTTGTTCTTGAATTTATATTTATGTATTGTATAGTTTCACAGTATAAATAAAATGTGGAACGACACACGCACTGCACTTTGGTCCGCTCCTCCTTACGACAACCGTGACAGAATCTCCCACCACAAAAGGACCAAGTAGCGTCCCCAGGAGGAGCAGGGATCCTGGGCCATGGAAAGGAGAGAGTGGAGGACGTCCTGGACATGGGAGGAGGTAATGGCAGGGGACAAGACCCTGCCATGGAAGCAGGTGGAGACAGCGAGGGAGGAATGGCAACGTTACGAGGAACAGTCATGGCAACAACGGAAGTGCGAGAGGCAGCCCCAAACATTTTTTTGGGGGGGTCACACGGGGAGATTGGCAGAGTCAGGTTGGAGACCTGAGCCAACTCCCCGTGCTTACCGTGGGGAGCAAGTGAAGAAGCAAGCACCGTGTTATGCGGTGATGCGCACTGTATCGCCAGTGCGCATTCACAGTCCAGTGCGATCTGTGCCCGCGCCCCGCATTTGCCGAGCTAGCTTGAGCATTCAGCCAGGAAGGGTGGTGCCAGCTCAGCGCTCCTGGTCTCCAGTTCGCCTTCTCGGTCCAGGATATCCTGCGTCGGCGCTGCGCACTGTATCACCAGTGCATATTCACAGCCCAGTGCGTCCTGTGCCCGCGCCCCGCGTTTGCCGGGCGAAAGTAAGCATCCAGCCAGGACGGGTTGTGCCAGCTCTACGCTCGAGACCTCCAGTGCACCTCCACGGTCCAGTATATCCTGTGGCTGCCCCACGTACCCGGTCTCCAGTGAGTCTATCGAGCCTGATACACCCTGTTCCTGCTCCCCGCACTTGCCTGAGGTATGTGTTACCAGTCTGGCGCCAGCCCCACGCATCAGGCCTCCAGTGCGCCTGCCCAGTCTGGGGTGTCCTGTTCCTGCTCCCCGCACTCGCCCTGAGGTGCGTGTTACTAGTCTGGCACCACCTATGCCAGCCCCACGCATCAGGCCTCCAGTGCGCATTCCCTGTCCAGAGCTTCCGGCGACAGTTCCCAGTCCAGAGCTTCTGGCGACAGTTTCCAGTCCAGAGCTTCTGGCGACAGTTCCCAGTCCAGAGCTTCTGGCGACAGTTCCCAGTCCAGAGCTTCCAGGGGCTGTGTCCCAGTGCAGTGCCTCCGGCGACAGTTCCCAGTCCAAAGCCTCCGGAGACGGCCTGCAGCCCGGAACCTCCAGCGGCGGCCTGCAGCCCAGAACCTCCAGCGGCTGTCTGCAGTACAGAGCCTCCGGCGATGATCCACAGTCCGGTGGCACAGAAGCAGAGGGATCAGCGGGTGGAGTGGGGGTTACGCCCCGAACCGGAGCCGCCTCCTCTGTTGGAGGATCCGCAGGATAAGAAGGTTAAGTGTACTGCACCAGAGCTGCCATAGACAGTAGTTACCCACCCTACCCTCCCTTTTGTTTTTGTTTTTTGGGGGGGGTTGTTGTTTTGTTTAGGTGCGGTCGGAGTCCGCACCTTTGAGGGGGGGGGGGGGGGGGGGTACTGTCACGTCCTGACCATAGTAAGATGTTATTTTCTATGGTAGAGTAGGTTAGGACGTGACAGGGGGTGTTTTTCTATGTTTTTTATTTCTTTGTTCATGTTCTAGTTTTGTATTTCGATGTTGGTTTTGTTTGGGATGATCTCCAATTAGAGGCAGCTGGTCCTCATTGTCTCTAATTGGAGATGATACTTAAGTATGGGTTTTTTCCACCTGGGTTTGTGGGAGATTAATTTTGAGTAGTGTATGTTTCACCTCTGCATTACGGTTTGTTATCTAGTTTATATTCATGTATTGTATAGTTTCACAGTATAAATAAAATGTGGAACAACTCACACGCTGCACTTTGGTCCGCTCCTCCTTACGACAACCGTGACCCAGAACAAATGTGGAAAATGTCAAGGGGTGTCAACACTTTCTGAAGACACTGTATGTGGTAAATGTGGCAAAACAACATGTGTACACATTACTTTGAGCCCTGTAGTTGATCAATTGATTGATGTTAGCCACATATCGGTAACGGCAAAAAAATGGGAACACTTGACTAATGAGGGATACAAAGTATATTGAAAGCAGGTGCTTTCACATAGATGTGGTTCTTCAGTTAATTATGCAACCAACATTTCATCATGCTTAGGGTCAAGTATTAAAATGTTGGGCAGGCTGTTATTTTGCCCATTATTTTGGCTACCTTGGCTATGCCCCTATATGATGACAGTGCCCCCATCCACAAGGCATTAGTGGTCACTGAATGGTTTGATGAGCATGAAAATGATGTAAATCTTATGCCATGGCCGTCAGTCACCAGATCTCAACCCAGTTGAATCTCACTACAGGCCTTTGAGTATCTGGAAAAACTCAGCCCACTGGGCACACACTGGTTGAATCAATGTTGTTTCCTCGTCATTTCAATTAAATTACGTTGAACCAACGTGGAATAGACGTTGAATTGACGTCTGTGCCCAGTGGGAGGTGTCTCTGTGCTCTCTGAGCTCTTTTTTTATAAGGGTTAGTTCCTTCCTTCTTCAATGCGAAGCCCCCAGTGACTCGACATATCCAAACATTAAGATGGCCTCCCAATGCTCCCTGGCTGGAGTCGCTCTTGTTTTCCTGGATACCACTTGGGGTTCATAAAACATTCCTTCACGGTGGCTGGTTTACTTCCTGCAGGACCTGTGGTCATCAATCAGTGGCCTGAGTGATGCCCCCCACCAAAGATGGACAGTTTGAAAGACACTTTAGAAATGTAGGCGTTAGATCCAGGCTGTATCACAACCGTCCGTGATTGGGAGTCCCATAGGGCTGTGCACAATTGGCCCAGCGTCGTCCGGGTTTGGCCGGTGTATGCCGTCCTTGTAAATAAGAATTTGTTCTTAACTGACTTGCCTAGTTAAATAAAGGTGAAATAAAAAATATAAAATGAATGCACCAAAAAGTCCCCTCTCTTTGAACTTCAAGAGCTTGAGTGTATAGTTTTCTGCTACTCAATGTTGTAAAGACTCTAGTGCGACAAGCTTAAAAGACAATAGTGAATATGGGGAAGACTCAAAATCCTTGATATTAATGGGACAAAAATTAGGCCAAGTGCGTAATCCAAGCAATATCACTCTATTCTGTGAATAGTATAATTCATCACTGTCTTGTGTGTGTGTATAGGACAGATTGAACTTTATTTGTACAGACAAGAGCTCAATGTCTGTACTTGACACTCATCTGGGTATGATTTAGGACTTCCAAATGATCACAATGTTTTAAAGAAGGAAACTACCCTGGGCAGGCCAAAAGACTCTCACGCAGTGTACAGTACCTTTGTGTGACTCCCATTCAACAAGACAGAGAGCATCTCAGGACGAATGACAAAAAAACAGACAGAGACAGCTCCTGAGGATGATACATGAGAAACCGTCTGTGGAGAAAGTGGCAACTTGGCACAAGAAGCGCCATGTCAAAGTGTTGATGTCTTCGACCTCAAATTAATTATCATGGACATTGTCATGGAAACTAGTAGCAAACTACAATTCAAATTTGAGCTGAGATGACAGGATATGTGATTGTTGGCAGAGATTCATCTCAAAGGTTGATTTTCCTGTCTCTTTAGGCAGTCTAGATGTCCATACATCTTATTGTCTGTGTGGCAGACATGCGGCACATAATGTACAGAAGTTGAGACTACAAAAACACAGCTGTTTGTGAAAATAAGAACGTTTGCATGAGGTATTATTATCACTCCCAACCCTCCTAGTGAAAAAGTACAACACAAAAGCCATGGTTCCTTAATGATGTAATCCCTGCAATGCAACCATCATTAACTTCTCTTCCACTGTCTGTCTGTGCTGTCTTCCTGTCCACATGATTTCCAAACAGGCAGTGGCAGAGAGCTCTGCAGCTCTGTAGTCCAGAGGATGATAAATGTCTCCCTCCCATGTTCTTACTTGCTCTGCCAGCTAACCACATCAAGGAGGCGCTCTGAAAGCAAAGGGACAGAGACATGATGATGACATTTGTCTTTTTAAATGAAAACGTATCATTTCACAGTTGCTCTGAACTGGCTCTCTAGGGGATTCTGAGGCTGTTTTGGTCGACAGAGCGAGGCAGAAGCAAAGGCAACGCAGCAATAAGCAAAAACCACAGGATCACTTTGAATTGCTGAGCCTCAGCTCTGATTATTACATACAGAAGACTAAAGCGGCATGAAATTATCTTTGCATACACATTTAAAATTGTTCCCTTTATAGGACAGTGTCAGGAGTGCATGCAGAGAATAGTTTTGCAAACCAGAATTATGCTTGGCATTCCTGTGCCGTTTTAGTCGTGGGTATGCAAATATAGCAACCGTTTCCAAAAGGGAGATGCGGATCTTCACATAAGAATATGTGTGTTTCCCGAGGAAAAATATAGACTTTGTGATTGCTTCAGCAGTTTTTAATGTCATAAATGTGCTGTGAGAGGAGCTCTCTGGGCAGAAGAAGAGAGACATTGCTGGGGTCCAGCAGGATTCTCTCTAATTAATTGTCACGACTTCCGCCGAAGTCGGCTCCTCTCCTTGTTCGGGCGGCGTTCGGCGATCGACGTCACCGGCTTTCTAGCCATCGCCACTCCATTTTTCATATTCCCATTTGTTTTGTCTTGTTCCATACACACTTGGTTTTCATTCCCTAATCACACTGAATGTATTTAGTCCTCTGTTCCCCTCCATGTCTTTGTGTGAAATTGTTTTGATGTTATGTGTGTATTGTTACGCGCCAGACTTTTGTTTATTGTTCCGTGTTCAGGGCATGTTGTATGTACTTCTGTGCTTTCATTTGGACCAGAATTAAAAGTGCGCCTGTTAACTACACTCTGCTCTCCTGCACCTGACTTCGCCTCCAGTACACCCCCTTAACATTAATGTTCTGCCCCACTACTCATCAGTGATTTTTTTAACTGTGCTGAAATGCACTACATGACCAAAAATATGTGGACACCTGCTCGTCAAACATCTCATTCCAAAAAGATGGGCATTACTATGGAGTTGGTCCCCCCCCTTTTGCTGCTCTAACAGCTTCCACTCTTCTGGGAAGGCTTTCCACTATGTTGAAATGGTTTGTCAACACCTATCGAACAATGTTTGCGGTATCTACAGAAATTAGACATTATTAAGTGCATCACAGTGGTGTTTGAAGAAGCACGATCAGAAAAGAACTAGTTAAGAGCTTCAACGTCAGAAAAAACCTCTGCAACCCAAATATCGATTCCATTGACTTTTTTTACTGACAGTAAAGACAATAGTATGAAGGCATCATACAAGTTCATGAACATAATGTTCCTCTTTTGACAACTTAGGCCTATGAATCCCACAAACAACCATGATGGTGTAATAAAACCCACAAACATATAAAAGGTTTAGGAAGTCTTCATACAGGTATACTTTGTGTAGGTATTGTGGCAAAGAAGGGGGTCGAGTGATAAATGGCAGATATGTGAGGGCAGAACTAATAAACGGGCTCTGCCCGATCACTAAAATGGCCACCCCGATCAGAACTACAGATCACAAAATGGTCGACTGCCAAAACTACAATTCCCAGAAGCAAGGGCAACCCTCAGAAGGTGGAGCCGACCCACAGATAAAAGGTCAAGAAAACCCAGGAAGAGAGAGAGAGGGCGGGAAGGACCTATGAACCATAGAGAAAGAGACAATCTACATTGGCTGGACTGTTTTGGACTTACCTGTTGGCGTTTAGACCTGGACCTACCGAGAACCAGATTTGTGTACCGAACCCTGCTATCCTTGACCTTACCTGCGGCCTGGGTGGACCAGGACAGCGAAACAAACACACAGGTACTGTCATGTTCGAAAGAACTTTCATTCTGCGCTGACTTTGGTGACAGTTTCCCACTTAATTTGTGACAAACGCTCCTAACTTTGAAGAGGTTTGCCACAGTATGTTAAAGGATGCAATCACAGACATGGTCTTTACCATTGAATTGATGCTTGCTTTCAAGTAAAAAATGCCCAACATAAAAGGCATATTGCATGTAACTAAACATGAGTAGGCCAAGGTGAAGGAGTAGGCCAAGGTGAAGAGGTAGGCCAAGGTGAAGGGGTAGGCCAAGGTGAAGAGGTAGGCCAAGGTGAAGAGGTAGGCCAAGGTGAAGAGGTAGGCCAAGGTGAAGGGGTAGGCCAAGGTGAAGAGGTAGGCCAAGGTGAAGGGGTAGGCCAAGGTGAAGAGGTAGGCCAAGGTGAAGAGGTAGGCCAAGGTGAAGAGGTAGGCCAAGGTGAAGGGGTAGGCCAAGGTGAAGAGGTAGGCCAAGGTGAAGGGGTAGGCCAAGGTGAAGAGGTAGGCCAAGGTGAAGAGGTAGGCCAAGGTGAAGAGGTAGGCCAAGGTGAAGAGGTAGGCCAAGGTGAAGGGGTAGGCCAAGGTGAAGAGGTAGGCCAAGGTGAAGAGGTAGGCCAAGGTGAAGAGGTAGGCCAAGGTGAAGGGGTAGGCCAAGGTGAAGGGGTAGGCCAAGGTGAAGGGGTAGGCCAAGGTGAAGGGGTAGGCCAAGGTGAAGGGGTAGGCCAAGGTGAAGAGGTAGGCCAAGGTGAAGGTGTAGGCCAAGGTGAAGAGGTAGGCCAAGGTGAAGAGGTAGGCCAAGGTGAAGAGGTAGGCCAAGGTGAAGAGGTAGGCCAAGGTGAAGAGGTAGGCCAAGGTGAAGAGGTGGGCCAAGGTGAAGAGGTGGGCCAAGGTGAAGAGGTGGGCCAAGGTGAAGAGGTGGGCCAAGGTGAAGAGGTGGGCCAAGGTGAAGAGGTGGGCCAAGGTGAAGAGGTGGGCCAAGGTGAAGAGGTGGGCCAAGGTGAAGAGGTAGGCCAAGGTGAAGAGGTGGGCCAAGGTGAAGAGGTAGGCCAAGGTGAAGAGGTGCACATACAGTGCAATTTTGACTTTCTTGTTCGTTGCCTTGAATTTCATGAATGCCCTGACTTTCAAGATGAGTGATACTAACTTTATACAGCTCTAGGTTGGGTAATAAAGCTGACAACACAAGTATTAGATGTTGTAATGTCAAAGAGCTTGAACCTTAGTTCGATAAAGATCAATGATGCAGCGTTCTGAATGGGTCTGGTTGGTATGTTTAGGATTGGAACTGAACCAAACTAGAGTGTGCCCCAAGTTCCCAGACCTTGGTCTAGGATGACTCAGTCAGTGATGGCTAACCCAGCGTCTGAAAGCTGGGTGGCCAGCATCCTGCGTCTGGGGATGACGGACAAATAGACTGGAAGTTCAGCGGTCCGGGTCTACGCTGAGTGACATGTCAGAGGCATGCAGAACCTGTCAAGCTCCGGTGGAATATCGTGTACAATGGGTCATGGAATGAACACTGTCACCGTGGAGAACACTGTGATCGTGAGAGTTAAAGGAACAAAAAGGTGAAAGAAAAACAAAGCAGGTTGTCATTAATCAGACCTCTGACAGCACCCTTCTCCTGCCACTCTCTTGGAATTTTGGACGACAGCCTGTGCCAGTTAGTACAGCCAGCCAGCAACCAGCAGACATTAGCCTTGTGTTTAAAAAAGACTCAGGGCCTGGCTCACTGTTGGTTCATAAACTAAGACAGCTTCACAACTAAACCAACATGCACTGACGTGACCTATTGACTTTGACAACATCTGGAAAATACAGTATGTCTCTGTGTCTGGATACTGTATGTTACCTATATCTCTCTGTCTAGAAACTGTATGTTACGTATGTCTCTGATCTAGATACTGTATGTTATGTATGTCTCTGTGTCTAGATACTGTATGTTACGTATATCTCTGATCTAGATACTGTATGTTATGTATGTCTCTGTGTCTAGACAATGTATGCTACGTATGTTTCTGTGTCTACACAATGTATGCTACGTATGTTTCTGTGTCTAGATACTGTATGTTACCTATATATCTCTGTCTAGAAACTGTATGTTACGTATGTCTCTGTGTCTAGATACTGTATGTTATGTATGTCTCTGTGTCTAGACAATGTATGCTACGTATGTTTCTGTGTCTAGATACTGTATGTTACCTATATCTCTCTGTCTAGAAACTGTATGTTACGTATGTCTCTGTGTCTAGATACTGTATGTTATGTATGTCTCTGTGTCTAGACAATGTATGCTACGTATGTTTCTGTGTCTAGATACTGTATGTTACCTATATCTCTCTGTCTAGAAACTGTATGTTACGTATGTCTCTGATCTAGATACTGTATGTTATGTATGTCTCTGTGTCTAGATACTGTATGTTACGTATATCTCTGATCTAGATACTGTATGTTACATATGTCTTTGTGTCTAGATACTGTATGTTATCAATATCTCTGATCTAGATACTGTATGTTATGTATGTCTCTGTGTCTAGACAATGTATGCTATGTATGTTTCTGTGTCTAGATACTGTATGTTACCTATATCTCGGTCTAGAAACTGTATGTTACGTATGTCTCTGATCTAGATACTGTATGTTACCTATATCTCTGTGTCTAGATACTGTATGCTATGTATGTTTCTGTGTCTGGATACTGTATGTTACGTATATCTCTCTCTGTCTAGAAACTGTATGTTTCGTATGTCTCTGTGTCTAGATACTGTATGTGACGTATGTCTCTGATCTAGATACTGTATGTTACGTATGTCTCTGATCTAGATACTGTATGTTACGTATGTCTCTGATCTAGATACTGTATGTTACGTATATCTCTGATCTAGATACTGTATGTTACGTATGTCTCTGTGTCTAGATACTGTATGTGACGTATGTCTCTGTGTCTGCATACTGTATGTTACGTATATCTCTGTCTGCAACATCATATCGTAAAGATAAGGAATGTGAATCATCTGCTCTTTGAACCACCGACAGTTTCATATGGCTTTGGATGGATGGTTTACTTTCTACTTCTTCTGTTTGTGTATTGTTTTCATTGTCTTGTGTTACTGCATTGTCTCTGTGTCAGTGGCAAGGCTCAAGCTGGTAGCGGCAGCAGGGCGTTCCAGTGGAACTATACAGTAGGCCGAACGACAGACAGCAAGGCCATTTGATGAGCAGTGAGTGCGTCCAGCCGCGGAGAACCGTGTGTGTCACTCCCATAGGCCCTGCTCACTCAAACAAATCAGCATCCGCATCTCACCACTCACGCAGAGCTTTGACCCAGAGGCTGTCTGTCAATATGGCATGGAGTAAACAAGGGTTAATGTTAGGTGAGCCAGAGGGATTGATGTTGAATAACAACCCTGCTACTCAGTGGGGATGGTGTACTACCACGACAGAGGCTCGTTAAACTCACACCAGTTTGAGACGTTGTGATGACATGTGGGGCCCTTGCCTGCTAAAGAAACAAGAACACAAAAACAAAACGGAAAGTCAGTTTCATGAACTTATACTGAATGTTTGACTTGTGTTTGGTGACAGTCAGTTGGAATTGACACCTGGGTATTGGGGTATGTAATTCGTTTAGGGCGAGACAGGTCTAAGAAAAGAGTGGAAGACAAGGAAATATGGGAGGGTTTTTTCATATCACCATCATTCTATCAAAACACACGGCAGACCACCGCCGTCTCACCCAGATTTATGCACAGAGAGAAAGGACAGAAAGCTGACGTGTTAATGGAGTAGATGTGCTATTTTCAATTGAGGAATGTGTAGAGATATGAACCATGTCTGCCCAGTAAACTCATGTGGTCTTTGTCTTGCAGTTTTGAAAGATGGACATTTTGCTACTCATTACTATATGGAAATAACAACACAACTATATTACAACATTAAAATGATACACGTTGTTGATGTTAGCTTTGTTATTGCCAAAACCTCTCATAAAAAAATGTTTTTGTTGAAATTTTATTTAATTGGACCATAATTAGAAAATGCTTGCATATGTTTTGAGGAAGGAGGCACTGAACCATTTAATGGAGAAAAATATATATGAAAACTAAATTCATTCTGCTGTAAAATGTTTGTTGAAATTCTACATTTGAAAAATATTACTGCACAGTTAAGTTTAGATAAGGACACATTTTTGGAAAAATACTGACTAATATTGACAATCTGTTCTCTGTTTTATTTCGTTTATAAACGGTGATTAACCATTATGGTTTGGTGAAGGTGCATTTATTCAACCGAAGTGAAAGCAAGGTGAGCAATGTTGAAGTTTTAGCCACAAACAATGTTGAAGTTTTAGCTGAAACCAAATAGCCAGGTAATGGGGAAGGTAACATGACCCATAAGCAAATATTTGTATTTGAGTGGAGAGATTCCCGAAGTGGGCCAATGCAAACACAGGGTCATTATAAAGAGATCAGGATGAGCAGGGTCATTACGAAGATCAAAGATCAGGATGAGCAAATACAGTGCATTCTGAAAGTATTCAGATCCCTTCACTTTTTCCACATTTTGTTATGTTACAGCCTTGTTTTTTCCCCTCATCAATCTACACACATTACCCCATAATGACAAAGCAAAAACAGGTTTTAGAATTTTTTTGAAATGTATAACAATAAAAAACTGATATCAAATGTACATAAGTATTCAGACCCTTTACTCAGTACTTTGTTGAAGTGCCTTTGGTAGTGATTACAGCATAGAGTCTTCTTAGGTATGACACTAGAAGCTTGGCACACCTGTATTTGGGGAGTTTCTCCCATTCTTCTCTGCAGATCCTTTCAAGCTCTGTCAGATTGGATGGGGAGCGTCATTGCACAGCTATTTTTATGTCCCTCCAGAGATGTTCGATCGGGTTCAAGTCCGGGCTCTGGCTGAGCCACTCAAGGACATTCAGAGACTTGTCCCAAAGCCACTCCTGCATTGTCTTGGCTGTGTGCTTAGGATCGTTGTTCTGTTGGAAGGTGAACCATCGCCCTGGAGCAGGTTTTCATCAAGGATCTCTCTGTACTTTGCTCCGTTCATCTTTGCCTCGATCCTGACAAGTCTCCCAGTCCTTGCCGCTGAATCACCTCCCCACAGCATGATGCTGCCACACCACGCTTCACCATACGGATGGTGCCAGGTTTCCTCCAGACGTGACGCCTTTTGGCAAACTCCATGCGGGCTGTCATGTGCCTTTTACTGAGGAGTGGCTTCCGTCTCACTCTTTCAGAGTGACCATTGGGTTCTTGGTCACCTCCCTGACCAAGGTCTTTCTTCCCCGATTGCTCAGTTTGGCCGGGCGGCTAGCTCTAGGGAGAGCCATGTTAGTTCCAAACGTCTGCCATTTAATAATGATGGAGGCCACTGTGTTCTTGGGGATATTCAACGCTGCAGAACATTTTTGGTACCCTTCCCCAGATCTGTGCCTCGACACAATCCTGTCTCGGAGCCCTATGGACAATTCCTTCAACCTCATGGCTTGGTTTTTCTTCTGACATACACTATCAACTGTGGGATCTTATATAAACAGGTTCCAAATCCATTTAATTGTCCATAGGTGGACTCCAATCAAGTTGGAGAAACATCTCAAGGATGATCAATGGAAACAGGAAGTACCTGAGCTCAATTTCAAGTCTCATAGCAAAGGGTCTGAATAGGTATTATTATAATTTTTTTTATATATACATTTGCAACAAAAAAAATGTATCCTGTTTTCGCTTTTTCATTATTGGGTATTGTGTGTATAGATTGCTGAGGAAATATTTTTATTTAATCCATTTTAGTAGTAGTAGGCTGTAATGTAACAAAATGAGGAAAAGGTCAAGGGGTCTGAAAACTTTCTGAAGGCACAGTATATATATATATATATATATATATATATATATATATATATATATATTTGTTTTTGGAGGGGATACTTTAAAATCAAATAGCAAAACGATCATTAGTATGACCTTCTTATAATAATTCAATATAGCTTAGTAGAACCCCCTCCCCTGGCTTAGACAGGGCTTAGACTCTTATTGGTTAACCAACTCATGTTTAACCCTTGTGTAGTCTTAACGTTCTGTATACACCCCTTGTCCTTAGGGTAAAAAATTAGCCGACTTCACTAAACCCCTAAAATAAAGCAGCTTAATTGAATTTTAAAACCCAAATCTATTTTGCATGAAGAAACAACCTGTCATTCATCACAAACTTTGTGAATATCTGGGTTTTCCCTCTTCACAATGCAAAAAGACTGCATTTAATCACTGGACACCACTCGTTTTTATTACAACACACCTGTCATAATTGTTTTCCTTACTAAAGTAAAGGTTTTATTATTATTATTATTGCTAAAGGTACAGCATAGGTGCAACATTTTTATTTGCAAGTGATAGCACTTGTATAGCCTAAGAAAGTAGCACAAATGTGCAGAAAGTAGTTCTGAATGCATTTTATTGAAGGGAAACAATAAGTCTTGAACTTTTTTGGCAACATAGTGGCATATTCTTATATACTGTACAATGAGGAATTTAACTACAAAATACTGGTCTTCTCCCATTTTTTGAATCATTGCCCCCACCCACAAGGTGTATAAACAACAACAATAAATAAGAATAAAATAAGATAATAGATACAAAACAAAAACGTGAAGAACATACATCAATCAACTCTAATTAGCACATGTAGGACAGTATGCAAGTGTGTGTGCATGGACTTTGCAGATGTATTTCTCACAAACGCAGCACATAGTATTTGTTTTACAGTCCTTCTTTGGGGGGCATAATTGGCATCTCCTCCTCTTGCATGCCCCAGCTGCAGCCTCAGGTGGATCAGGATAAGATTCAGCCCCCTAAACAGCTTTCACAAGCGCTGCAGAGGCTGCTTTGTGGGGGAGGCGCTCCCTTCTTTGAATGTGTGGAGTTACAAGTGCCTTTCCCAGCTGCTCCAGGAACACCCTCTTCTTGTTCCGCTTATCAGGCATCCAGGTAGGGTTGATCTTGTTCCATATCACAAAGGCATTGTATGAGGACACATCAATGATGTTATGGAAGATGACCAGGGGCCAGCGGGCAGTCATCCTCCTGCAGCTCTAAGTTCCAATCACATTGTCCAGGTTGTCCACATCTCCTGTGTTGTGGTCCAGGATGATGGCTGGCTTCCTGTCCTCACGATCACTGATCTCAGCCGTTTTGTGCAGTGTGCTCAGGAGGACGACCTTCTTATTCCTCTTTGGGAGGTAAGAAACTAGAGTGGTGGTGGGGGTGAAGGCAAACTTTGATGAGAAGGCCTCTCTCCCCCTTGTTGCGAGGAGTGCAGGGGGTGCTCAGGCTTGTTCTTTCTAACTGTGCCAACCACAGTGATATTCCTCTTCAGGAGCTGCTGGCTGAGTTTAATCAGTAGCACACATCATCTCAATTTCTCATTGTGTGTGTGTGTGTGTGTGTGTCTTTGTGGTTTTTATGGTATGTAAATGATTTTATAACTGCCCGGTCAAAAATGACCCTAAGACAATCTTTGTACCCTGGTGGTGTACAGCTTTCATGGAAATATGAACCAAGGCGATGTTTCACTTTTTCTAATGTTAGGGTCAATTTTTTATATAGTGATTTTATTGTGTTTATCAATACTTTTTTGTACAGAAAGTTCATACTATTATCACATATGACCGCCAAGCACTTCTGGACATCAGATCGATAGTTACTAATCTCGATTTCGACTTCAAATATGACTTCAACTCCAACTCAGCATTTCCACTGTTTCTACTGGACACTATTCGTTTATTACATGGGCTAGCAAAACGCTGCAGGCATAGACGCAGTAGAAGAGCTGAAATTGAGGTGAAGAGAAAAACAAATGTCACTCCCTCCGTTCTATTTACAAATGTCCAGTCACTCGAGAATACGATGGATGAGCTTTGTTTGAGAGTCTCCTATCAGAGAGACTTGAAAAGCTGCAGTATTATGGGCTCTATTTTCAGCTGGCGTTAACTTCTCTATTCAACAGCCAGTGAAATAGCATGGCGCGAAATACAAAACAGCAAAAATATCATAATTTAAATTTCTCAAACATACGACTATTTTACACCATTTTAAAGATGCACTTCTCCTTAATGTAACCACATTGTCGGATTTCAAAAAGGCTTTACAGCAAAAGCAAAACATTAGATTATGTTAGGAGAGTACATAGACAAAAATAACCACAGCCATTTTCCAAGCAAGGATATATGTCACAAAACACAGCTAAATGAAGCACTAACCTTTGACGATCTTCATCAGATGACACTCCTAGGACATCATGTTACACAATACATGTATGTTTTGTTCGATAAAGTTCATATTTATATCCAAAAACAGCATTTTAGATTGGCGCGTGATGTTCAGAAAATGTATTCCCACCAAAACCTCCGGTGAATGACCACATCAATTTACAAAAATACTCATCATAAACGTTGACAAAATACATAATTAATTTAAGAATTATAGATACAGTACTCCTTTATGCAACCGCTATGTCAGATTTTAAAATAGCTTTTCGGCGAAAGCACATTTTTCAATATTCTGAGTACATAGCTCGCCATCAAAGCAAGCTATACAGACACCCGCCAAGTTCTGGGGTCACCTAAACTCAGAATTAGTATTGTAAATATTCTCTTACCTTTGCTGATCTTTGTCAGAATGCACTCCCAGGACTGCTACTTCCACAAGAAATGTTGTTTTTGTTCGAAATAATCCATATTTATGTCCAAATACCTCCGAGCACTATCCAAAGGCATAAACCGCGAGCGCGGTACCAGAGACGAAAAGTCAAAATGTTGCATTACCGTTCTTAGAAGCATGTCAAACGTTGTTTAAAATCAATCTTTATGGTATTTTTAACCTGTTAGGGCTAGGGGGCAGTATTGACACGGCAGGATAAAAAACGTACCCGATTTAATCTGGTTACTACTCCTGCCCAGTAACTAGAATATGCATATAATTATTGGCTTTGGATAGAAAACACCCTAAAGTTTCTAAAACTGTTTGAATGGTGTCTGTGAGTATAGCAGAACTCCTATGGCAGGCCAAAACCTGAGAAGATTTCAAGCAGGAAGTGGCCTGTCTGAGAAGTAGTGTTTCATCTTGGCTCTTTTTATTGAAGACTCAGGATCTGTGCAATAACGTGATACTTCCTACGTCTTCCATAGGGTCTCAGAGCCCGGGAAAAAATTGAACGATATCGAGGCAGGCTCTGGCTGAAACACTTTATCGCTTTTGGCAAGTGGCCACTCAGAGTACTATGGGCTTAGGCGCGTGCCCGCTTCGACCGAATGCTTTCTTTTCCTTTGTCTGTTTATCTAAACGCAGATTCCCGGTCGGAATATTATCGCTTTTTTATGAGAAAAATGGCATAAAAATTGATTTTAAACAGCGGTTGACATGCTTCGAAGTACGGTAATGGAATATTTAGAATTCTTTTGTCACGAATTGCGCCATGCTCGTCACCCTTATTTAGCCTTTAGGATAGTGTCTAGAATGCACAAACAAAACGCCGCTGTTTGGATATAACGATGGATTATTTTGGACCAAACCAACATTTGTTATTGAAGTAGAAGTCCTGGGAGTGCATTCTGACGAAGACAACAAAGGTAATAACATTTTTCTTATAGTAAATCTGACTTTGATGAGTGCTAAACCTGCTGGGTGTCTAAATAGCTAGCCCTGTGATGCCGGGCTATCTACTGAGAATATTGCAAAATGTGCTTTCACCGAAAAGCTATTTTAAAATCGGACATATCGAGTGCATAGAGGAGTTCTGTATCTATAATTCTTAAAAGAATTGTTATGCTTTTTGTGAACGTTTATCGTGAGTAATTTAGTAAATTCACCGGCAGTGTTCGGTGGGAATGCTAGTCACATGCTAATGTAAAAAGCTGGTTTTTGATATAAATATGAACTTGATTGAACAAAACATGCATGTATTGTATAACATAATGTCCTAGGGTTGTCATCTGATGAAGATCATCAAAGGTTAGTGCTACATTTAGCTGTGGTTTGGGTTTATGTGACATTATATGCTAGCTTGAAAAATGGGTGTCTGATTATTTCTGGCTGAGTACTCTGCTGACATAATCTAATGTTTTGCTTTCGTTGTAAAGCCTTTCTGAAATCGGACAGTGTGGTTAGATTAACGAGTCTTATCTTTAAAATGGTGTAAAATATTCATATTTTTGAAAAATTGAAGTAATAGCATATCTAATGATTTGAATAACGCGCCACAGGATTCAACTGGCTGTTGAGTAGGTGGGACGCAAGCGTCCCACCTAGCCCATAGAGGTTAACGTAAAAATGCGATAACATTCCAACCGGACAATAGCATATTCATTCAAGAAGAAAAAGAAGGAACATTGCGCTCGTGGGATTGCGCATATCCAATCCCTTTGTCCCCAGGCAGTCCACTCATTGACTGAGCTCCTTTTCTCTGCCCAGTTACAGGAGACGGATGAAAACTTTCTGAAGGCTTTTGACAGCCAATGGAAGCCTTAGGAAGTGCAACGTGACCCCACAGACACTGTAGTTTCGATAGGGATTAGAAAGAAGAACTACAATTCTCAGATCTCCCACTTCCTGGTTGGATTTTTCTCAGGTTTTTGCCTGCCATATGAGTTCTGTTATACTCACAGACACCATTCAAACAGTTTTAGAAACTTCAGAGTGTTTTCTATCCAAATGTAATAATAATATGCATATTCTAGTTTCTGGGCCAGAGTAGTAACCAGTTTAATTTGGGTACGTTTTTCATCCGGCCGTGAAATACTGCACCCTATACTTTAAGAATTAAGGCGGTGCTAGTGTCAAGCGCACGTTAGTTTGCAATTTCGTCATGTAAAAACTGCCGCACTGGCATTTTCCAGGCCTAATGCCAGGTTCGGCAATTTACCTGTCTTAAATCTACTCGCTTTTGCTCAGATGGGCGGGGTGGAAATATTTGAGGTGTGTCCTTAAAAACATGATCCAAAGTGCTAATTTCAGGCAGCGCTGGTAGGGATATTTAAGACCAACCAACTGTGTTGACTAAGGCATGGACCAACACAGCTGGTTATGGCATGGATTTTGACAGCCTATCCAGCCGTGACACACACTGCCCATATGCGCATGGAACAAGAGTAGCCAAAAGTGCATTTGGTGCCTGTATACTTTGTATTTTTTCCCATTTCGTTTATTTGATAAAAAAAAACATGCATATCCTCCCCTTCTTTCAATGGCTTTTCTTTGTCTGCCCAATGCAATCGCAAAGTAGACTGTTGATAAAGGGGTTGGCTCCTGAGACTGCTTGGAAATACATTTTATTCACCAAAACTGTATTAAAATATCAAGTTTGAGAGGAGTTATACAGTGAGCTGACATTCCATTTTTATCTACACATTGTAGGCATGCCCACATTTTAGCCATGCAAGTCCCATTTTGGACATGCATTTTTTTTATTTTTTTTATTTCACATTTATTTATCCAGGTAGGCTAGTTAGGAACAAGTTCTCATTTACAACTGCGACCTGGCCAAGATAAAGCAAAGCAGTGTGACAAAAACAACAACACAGAGTTACACATGGGATAAACAAATATACAGTTAATAGCACAATACAAAAATCTGTATACAGTGTGTGCAAATGAAGTAAGGAGGTAAGAAATGTAAAAGGCAATAAATAGGCCAATAGTGGAGAAGTAATTACAATTTAGCAATTTACACTGGAGTGATATATGTGCAGATGAGGATGTGCAAGAAGAAATACTGTTGTGCAAAAGAGCAGAAAAACAAAAACGAATTTGGGGATGAGGTAGGTAGTTGGTTGGATGGGCTATTTACAGATGTGCTGTGTACAGCTGCAGCGATCAGTAAGCTGCTCTGACAGCCGATGCTTGAAGTTAGTGAGGGAGATAGAAGACTCCAACTTCAGTGATTTTCTTTTTTGCAATCCGTTCCAGTCATTGGCAGCAGAGAACTGGAAGGAAAGGCGGCCAAAGCAGGTCTTGGCTTTGGGGATGACCAGTGAAATATACCTGCTGGAGCACGTGCTACGGGTGGGTGTTGCTATGGTGACCAGTGAGCTGAGATAAGGTGGAGCTATACCTAGCAAAGACTTATAGGTGACCTGCATAAAACACCCCTCCATGATGTATGGTATGTGTCCATGCCCATCATGAAACGAAAGATGAGAACCTGTGAATACCATTGAAGAAGTTATCTGTAACCTGTAAAAATGGCTTGTTTTCTGTTTCTTATGTTAAACCCAATTCCTCCTGTATGCCCACTATAACGAAGGCTGGTACAACAGCATGTGTGTCTTTTTATCCTGACGATTTTATGATATCATTACATTTACATGTATTTGTTGTTGTTGTTAAAAAAAATACGGATTGCTTGTTTTTCGTAAAATGTTATTTTAACTAAACTTATTAGAATGATCCACCTTCCTAGTTTTATGGTGACAACGTCCGTGGCGCTCTTGCAATGCAACTTTTGGAGATGTGTGAATGCGAACTGATCTGTAAGATGGTTCCGACCCTGTTCATAAAACATAGGCCTATTTGGGAGCAGTACAACGGTGAGTTGACATGTAAGTTGTCTGTAAGCGTGACATAGCCTATTTAAAACAAGTTGTTCTTTTGTTTTGTTTAAAATTATAATTATTTGTTCTCTTTTTAGGCATTATTAATAATTTACCCGTGTTGTCTGTGGGACCCATTTTCAAAATTACAAAAAGAAAAATTAAACAATTAATACTTTTTTCAACTTGAGACTAATTGGCCTTGGATCATTTTCTGTGAAGAACATGTAAAATTACACATTTTCATTGAGTGCACACTGTGCACCCCCCTACACACTTATATTACATACGTGGTGTCCGGGGTAATAAAAGTGCGAAAAGGTGTGTGTGTGTGTGTAGGTGAAAACAAGTAAAAATGAAACAAACAAAGAGGATTGCTGTGTGCCTTCACTCTGTCTTACTCCTCCCTGGGCCTGCTCTCCCTGCCTGTCTGCCTGTCTCCTGCTTTTCTCGCACTCTTTACCCTTTGTAGTGTGTGAAACTACACAATGTCTTGCAGGAACCTGCACAATGTTTATACAATACATTATTTCGATACATTATTTTGATACATTGTAAAAAATGCAGTATTTTCCCACACTCTACCCCAGCCAGGTGCAAATTGGGGGAGGGACCCAACAAATAAATAGCTTTGAATGTGTAGCACCTTACCACAATCAATTTCACGTATACTCCCTCTCCGGCCTCCAGGTCATCAGGCTACTGATTATCCCGTACACCTGTCACCATCGTCTCGCGCACCTGTGTCTCATGACACTCACCTGGACTCCATCACCTCCTTGATTATCTTCCCTATATCTGTCACTCCCCTTGGTTCTTTCCTCAGGTGTTATTGACTCTGTTTTCATGTCGGTGCACTGTTTGTGTTTCGTGTTCATTGATTATTTTATTTATTAAAGCACTCACTCCTTGAACTTGCTTCCCGACTCTTAGCGCACTCGTTACAGAATAACACCTCATCTAAGGAAAGCATTAGGGACCGTTTTTTTGTTGTTGTGTGAGTGTTAAAGTAATGACGTCCGGGAACTGCTACAGGCTCTCATGCCTCAACCAGATTGGCAGGCTTCCCTGCCTCAGCCGACTCGTCAGGCTTCCCTGCCTCAGCCGGATCGCCAGGCTCCCCTGCCTCAGCCGACTCGTCGGGCTTTCGTGCCTCAGCTGGATTGCCAGGTTCCCCTGACTCAACCGATCTGTCAGGTTCCCGCGCCCCAGCTGACTCGACAGGTTCCCGTGCCTCAGCTGGCGTGACAGGTTCTCGCGCATCAGCAGGGGTGACCGGTCTGCTCATGATCCCCGGGTTCGTCCCCTTTGACGGCGTCCTGCGGCTGGAGCCGCACGTCGGTGAGGGGGTACTGTCACGTATGCTCCCTCTCCGGCCTCTAGGTCATTAGGCTGCTGATTATCCCACACACCTGTCACCATCATCTCACACACCTGCGCCTCATGACACTCACCTGGACACCATCACCTCCTTGATTATCTTCCCTATATCTGTCACTCCCCTTGGTTCTTTCCTCAGGTGTTAATGACTCATTTCATTTCGGTGCATTGCTTGTGTTCGTTGTTTCTTTTATTTATTAAAACACTCACTCCTTGAACTTTCTTCCCGACTCTCAGCGCACTCATTACAATCAATCAGTATGGCAAAAATAATCTCTGCTCAGAGGGCCTTAGAATTTTTTGTTTGCAGAGAGAGATGCTAGTGTGGAAGGAGTGTCTTCCACTTTGGAAGATGAAGAATTTTCCAAATACAAGGATCATGTCTCTGTCAATTCGGAGACTGACAGTGAGTTGGAAGAAGAGAATGAGATTAACCCTCAGCCAGCACCAGGACCAGCCAATCAGCAGCCAGCCCCAGGACCAGCCCGTCAGCAACTAGCTCATCAGCAGCCTGCAGGAGGAGAAATATGGATGTAAAGATATGAAATTGAATGGTCTTCATGTCCAAGGAATGAGCCACCCCGCATGGCTGCCAATGTGATAAGGATGCAGCCAGGGCTGATGCAGATGGCGGTTACTCATGTGCAGGACATCTTTTGAACTGTTCATCCCAGACACCATCCAGAAAATCATTCTGACTGCACAAATTTGGAGGGAAGGTGTGTGTTTGGAGAGAGATGGAAGGAGATGGACCAAACTAATTTACATGCATACGTTGGGGTTCTTATCCTTACTGTTGTTTTCAGATCCAATGGGGAATCCACAGAATCCCTGTGGGATGCAGAAACTGGCAGACACCAGATTAGCTCGGCGGCAGAGAGACAAGATAGCTGCAATCAGGTCAGCGTGGGACAAGTGGATGGACCGCCTTCTCCTGTTTTACAACCCTGAGCCCAATGTTGATGAGCAGCTTATGACAGTTAGGGGCCACGGCCCCTTCAGGCAGTACATATCGTCTAAACCCGAAAAATATTGAATCAAGATCTGGGCTGCCTGTGATGCTGCTTTATCATATGTGTGGAACTTGCAAGTGTATATGGGGAAGCCAGATGGAGGAGCCCCTGAGATTAACCAAGGGATGCGGGTTGTCCTGGATGTGACACAGGGACTCCGTGGCCCATCACATGCAATAACTTTTTTACTTCGCATACGCTGGGCTAGGAGCTCCTCGAGAGGAAGCTGACGATGGTAGGAACGGTACAAAAAAACGGTACAGGTCTTTCAATTCCTCTAAGTTTGTGTTCATGGCCGACACGTCCCTAGTGTCCCCGTGCAAAAGAAAGGCAAAAATGTGGTACTCATGAGTACGCTGCATAGGGATGGGAGAATCTGTGGCAAGGAACATCAGAAATCATAATTATTATAATGCCACAAAAGGAGGAGTGGACAAGTTAGACAAACTGGTGATTGGCTACAGCTGCAAAGGAAGAACCCTATGCTGGCCACTTGTGATATTCTTCAACATCTTGGACATCTCAGCGTACAATGCGTTTGTCATCTGGATAGCATTGAACCCAGATTGGAACAGAGGGAAGCTCCAGAGGAGATGGCTCTTTCTCGATGAGCTGGGCAAGGCATTGGTAAAACCTCAATTCCAGTCTGACTCTCCTACCTTGGCCAGCTGTAACTATATATGTGAGTGAGTGAGATGTTAGTAAAATTCCTGAACTAAGTGTTTTCATCATTCTAGATTGCAGCTGGTAGCAACAACAAGAAGCATTGCGATGTGTGTGTGGACCCAAGAAGGACAGGATACACAGTACACATGCATCAAGTGCAAGAAATACATTCGCAACACACACACAGTAAAACTCTGTCCCTCGTGGTGTGTAGACCAGCCTTTATTTAGGTTCAATATCATTTCCATAAAATACTGTATATAAAAATTGTCCTTTCATTTTGTTCAGTTCAAAACAATGAACATCAATAGTGATGAAAACCTTGTTACATTTATATTTGTTCAAGATGAACATGATTTATTCCACCCATGTCTTGATTATGATAGATTTTTGTTTACAAAAATCACATTTTATTTAAAAAAAACAATGAGCGCTTTTATTGATAAATGTGATCTAGCAAAGGTAAATGGCAAATATTAACCATATATGCTGTCTACATTGCTTGTAACATATAAGTCAACATCTAAGTATTAAGTATTAAGAATTCTTGCGTAAATTGTTATGGCTGTATTGTTTAAAAACCCAATAATGTTCTGGGTCCATCAGACCCGCGAACATTGGGTGAATGAACACCACACAAGGGTTAATTGAATCTTGCTTATTGACAGTGTTTGGCATGTCTATGCTCAGCCATTATCATGAATCAGGATATGACTCAGATGCAGACACAGGAGGCGGATAGTACAGTTCTCAGATCATTTATTGTAAACACGGGGCAGGTTGAGGACAGGCAGGGGTTCATGATCAGGTCAGAGTCAGACAGGTAAGGACAGAAGGCAGGCTTGGGGTCAGGGCAGGCAGAATAGTCAGAACCGGGAAAACTAGGAAACAGAACTTGGGGAAAAAGGAAGACGGGAAAGCACGCTGGTAAGACCTGACAAGACAAGACGAACTGGCAACAGACAAACAGAGGTTTAAATACACAGGGGATAAGCACAGACAAGCACAAAGACAGGTGAAACAGATCAGGGTGTAACAGCCAAAATTCAATTTACTCTAGGTCTAGCCACTTTATCAGTTTGAATGCTATTGAAGCCATGGAATTACTTAGAAAATGAGGACTGCAAATGGGTTCAAGTTAACGTATTTAGCAAAGATAGATCTACATTTTGTTATTTTGTTTCAGTAAGCCATTTAAACTATAACAGACTAACAGTGGAATTGGAGTTGATTCCAAGGCTGTACATAAAGACTGTAAATACACAATTTGAAGCAACCACATATTTCTCCATGGAGCATGTTCTGATTGGCCAGTGAGGGGCCGAGCCTAGACACACCCACAACTTGTTTATTCATCAAAACCCAGCCCTTTCGCGCCAACGGCAGCAAGTGCGCCAACGCCAGCAAGTGCGCCAATAATTGTCATAGTGAACCTACAGCGCTACTGCCTGCGCTTAGATTTACCATTGTGTAAGGTTTGCTTACATAGAGCCCTATATGTCTTACTGAAACGAGTCTGGATGATGACGTATGCACGTAGTACTCAGTGGATTCAACATGCAGCGGCAGGATCGGACGGCGGCTACAGGGAAGTTGTATGCTGTATGCTTTTATCTAACAAGATATTTCTCATCTGTAACTATCATGGCTGTCTACCTTCCTCCTCAAGCCGATACCACTCTAGCACATAACAATATATTTTGGGCAATAAACAAACAAGAAACTGCTCACCGAGAGGCAGCGTTTCTGGTGGGTGGACACTTTAACATGGGGAGACTTAAAACCTCACTTCTACCAACACGTCTCCCACGCCACTATGGGTGATAAAACACTGGATCACTTTTATTTTACCCACAGAAACTAATGCAAGGCCCTCCCTCGTCCTCCCATGACTCCATT